>NW_026972517.1:0-100353 GCF_036711695.1 Zophobas morio | reverse complement strand
TGATAAAGAACTCGAAGATGAATTTAATGGTTGTCTTACATATTATATAATTAATGTTAATTTACTATTTCATCAAAGAAAGTTATAGAAGTCAAGGAGAAAACGGACCTCTTGGGGATGTAAGATATTTTTGTTGATTTTTAAGAGTATAGTTTTACTAGTTAATAAGTACATTAAAGGCACTGAGTCTTACGAATCGACTAGACAGAGCATCTCCACACACGTAAAAGAGAGAATTGCAGAAATAAAGGAATCTGATCTTTTTCAGATGCTCTCCGAATTTAAAGTTTTTTTTCTGTCAAGTTACTTTATATAAAGTTATTAAAAATTTTTCAAGTTTTTCGCTTCAGCATATCCCGAAAAGGCCAGATACCTTCTCCTTAGGTATCCTCATCTCGCTTATGCCGTTGAACAAGGACTGCTGCGCGTGGATGCTATCGACACCAAGATCGCCGATGTAAAATTGAATCGTTTAATATAAAGATTAATCTCACGATCTTTTTTTAACTCATATTCTAATTGATTAGTCATTAGAGCTTACCGATCCACCTTCGCCTCCTCCCTTGTACTCTCCTATACTAGAAGAGGTGCCTCACACTATACATTAAGCTATTTTTTCAGCATATTTTTGACTTATATATATACTTTATAGCAATTTTTGGAATCTGCTCAACCCGGACAAGTAACTATACTATGGCTTTAATATTACCTTTTCTCACTTTTTTTTGTTAGCACCAACCTGTATATGGGAATCTTCCTTACGCCCATCCGGCCGCGCAGAATCCACAGGTAAAGGTTCGACCAGCGCACTTCCTCTCTAGCATGGCATTGTTTTTTGCTCGTAGTTTGGTTTGCAGCCCGCAGTCAACGTATTTTCTGGCCGAACACCCAACGAGGCATTACCATTGAAGTTACCACCCGGCCAATCCCAGTCCGGCCCAGCCCCATCTTACGTTACTGGTGCAATACTTGCTGCGTGTTTCTTGTGTTCTTATAAAATTATGGGCTTATTTGGTCGGTAGGCAGCTACGGCGGGCAGACATTGCCGCCATCTGTCCATCACCCCTTGCATCCGTCTTACGCGATGTCTCAGCAGCAAACACTGCCTGATAATAGCTCTGATGTTCTTTTTTTTTTTTTACGTGTTGAGTTGACTGCGTCTTACTGTACTTGTAGAGCAGTTTCCTTTAATTCACTTGAACTTTTCTTTCAAGGAGAGACTTTAAAGTGCACTTGATGCTCAATAACATAAAATTATTTTATTAGGAGCTTCTTCAGTTGGTCATGTCGCTCAGCTGGAGTGAGTTGGAGGCGCTTCCCGCCGAAGAAAGGAGAGCTTGTTGATTCTGGTGCGTCCGGAAATGCTCAGTTGTGTGTATTTTAATTACTAATAGTTATTATATTAGAAACAACAGTTAAAGAGTGGAAGACTTCCTTAATATAAACACGAATGCCCTTAACTTCCCCTTAAAAAAGTACTTGTATGCCAGAAGTCACGTGACGAAATTACAATTGCAAGGCCCTGACCACGCGGTTTATATAAAAAAATAAACTTTATTGTCGATGCCTATTGGCTTTTGCTATCGTTCAGGGAGCGTCTTTTTTATATATAAGTTTATTTGCTGAAGGGGTTTTGCAGTTTGCCCGTTTCGACGTAGACGGCTTTAACCTTGCAATCATCGTAACGAGGTTGGAATAGAAAAGCAGAAGGAAAAAAAACGACTTGCGTATAACTTTCTAGAGCTTCAAGTCCGTTTTCTTTTCCTAATCCCGACTGCTTATAGCCTGCATAGCTTGTGTATTACTTATCGTAAAATGTATTTTTTCACTGCTAAACAATAACTCCCAAGGCAACTCAGTCGGCGTAAGATTGTAATTGTTAATCCACACTGTTCCTGTGGAATTTACGCGCTCTGGTCAGTAAAAGCAGCCGAGCGGAAATGCACAAGTGAAATGCGTTAGCATTTCCGGCTTTTAACCGTTTTGCAACTTGGTGGGCTCTCGATAGGTCTCGAGTAAACACTCCTGATGAAGGCACGCGATAATCTTATGGTACTGTATAAATGGGGCAGCGCTGTACCCGCGGAAAGTCCGTAGGGCGTGTGGTTAGCTCTTTGAATCACCTCGTCTTCTGTCTCAAACGGCAAAATGCAGGCCTAACATTAGTTTTTGTTTCAAAGCTCTTTTTCCACTTTCTAAACTAAGGGCTCTGTATCGCTCACATACTACGGGCCCAAAGATTTCTTCTCGCACAATCTTCATCGCATCAGTACAGTGGTCGAAGATGGCGGGGGCCATGAAACATCCTGAAGCCGTAAACGCTGCTTTTATACTTGTTTTGTTACCGGCAGAACAACCTTTAGAGGCTACCCGCACTCCACCGTAGATTAGAGTCGCTCCTGTGTAAATTAGAGACGCCTAATACGACTACTACTAAGCCTATCTAAAGTGTTTCCCTGCTCGTTTTCCTTCTTCTATGTAGTTTAAAACTTTTCCATGTGCTTTCTGTTGATCAAGGCCCCGACTTCCGTCTCGAGATCCTCGGGCTCTCCTATTTTTAATGTAGCTGTCCTCTGCTTAAAGCTTTCGTAATATAGTAATTTAGAAAAAAGGATTAATTATAAAAATGGTAGAAGTAGAACCTCTCGGAAAACGCTGAGTGAAGTTTTCGAGTGACAAAAACGCGCGTGCCATTCGAACACACTTCTCCCACCGAAAACCTGTATTTAAAAAAAAAAGGCGCAAAAGCAAGTGTGAAGGGCGAAGTTAACCAACCAGTTAGCTAGCATTGCTGCAGAGACCGTCACTTCCAGGTCTACGAAATAAATATGAGTGTGCGATACCCCAAAGTAGGGTTTTTCTATGAAAACCAGTGTCTTCAAAGATTATTAAAGGAGACTTTCCCCCGAGCTCCACCGTGACCCTCTTCAAGGTATCTGCACTGTTTTTTATGATTTGCTTTCCTGTATTTATATGACCGGTAAAGGAGATCTCAGTTTAAAAACTAAAATTGTGCGTAATAATCAAATGTAAAAATATTTTTTTTACAAAATTTATTGTACGTAAAATAAAAATAGTTATAAGCAAGCTAATTCAAACGTTATACATTTTATACATTTTTCGAAAAGATATTTATCATAATTCTCTAAAACATTACATGTTTAAAAAATGAGTACGGAATCCCCTAAAGTAAACCTAAAGGAAGCTAATAAATAAGTTTTGTTAATAAACATTTTTTTCTTTGGATGTAATTAGATTTTAAAAATAATTAGCCACTAAACCTAGAGTTTTTGACTTGTAACTTTATTAAAAACCAATTAAGTGGCTTCTGCAATATCCTTGTGTTGGCAATGTAGTTGTCCCGTTTGTGCTGCGCCCAAGACAACGTTAAAGCAGCCAGGAGGTAAGCCAGCTTCCAGGTAGCTTTCATAAATAAATTGTTTTTGTGGAATAGCTGGCTAATGAAAATTCCTTGCATTTCTGCGAGTTTCAGGGCTGTCGAAGGAGTATCTTCTGCCGGTTTGAAAATAATGGAATTACCACAGGCCAGTGCCGGTGTAGACTTCCAGACGGAACCTTGGATAGGATAAATCCAGGCTCCGATAGCACCAATAACGCCTATTTTTATAAAATCAAAAACCCAATTATTTATGTTTATGCTAACTAAGAAAGTTCAACCTAGAGGCTCACGTCGAGTATAACCAAAATTTCCTTTAAGCAAATCGACCAGCCTCCCATTAAGAGCTATCGTATTTGATAATCCAGAAAAATATTCAAGACATCTTCGAGCAGTAACAATATCAACTCTCTAAATTTTATAGTTTATTTTGAGGGTCGAGCAAAGTTAGTTAAGTTAATAAGAAAGCAAAAGCAACCAAAGTTTCTGAATTGGTCTTCCTGTATTTATGCACTCCATTAAAGCGAGCTGATCTTAATAATATAAATTACGAGTATTTTATGGTAATGTCTTTAAAGAAAAGTTAAGCAAATTTAGTATAGCGCACCGTCTCTCTCACCAAGGAAGTCTGCAGCTTTTTTTTAAAATCGGCATTCTTTCTAGGTCGCTTTTTACCATCCACAACTATTTTAAAAAGAAATCTAGTAAGTAAAAAAAGATAAACGCTATTTCACAGCTAACTTTTTGGGCTTCCAAAGCGGCAGATACAGCTATGTTCACTTCCTTCTCTCCAGCGAATTCACAGGTAAATAAATTTTCTTCAGTTGCTGGATTAGTAATATGATGCACATTGTGTTTTGAGCTATCAACGAAGAAGGTAAAAGTAAGTTAGAAATAAGAGTTATTGAAAAAAATAAAAAAATATACTAATACAAAAGGGAGTACTTTTACTTATTCTTTCAGATATTTGATCAACATACACCTTTCAAGATACTTTCCAGCTACAAATGATTGTAATTTTTTAGGCAATACAATTTTTGTATTAAAAAAACGTCCGCTTAAACTTTTTCTGATAAAAAAGCACCAGGGCTACCCTGCCAGCCGAAATCATTGTTGTACAGTTTCTCAAGTGCATATTTTTAAATTAAGGTAATTTCTTATCATGCTATAGTAAAGCTTTCTTATTAGTGGTTAAAGAACGCAATTCTGTTCATAAGATAATCACAACCGCTTTTGGAAAACTGACTAAGATACTAATGTGTATAGAAAATATAACTTCTTATATACTTTTGACTTTTATAGGCACTACGTTTAAGGTGCCCAATTAAATAAAATTAAATTAATAAGCTTTTTTTAATTTTAATTTTATTAAAAACAAAAAGTTGGTATTGTGAAATTTAATTGAAAATTGGGAATCCAAAGTCCGAGCTTATTTGTAAAAAAACTAAAAATTAGAAAGAAATTTTTTTTTTTAATGTTAAACTTACAGTAGAAAATTATAACAAAGCTTTTAATGATAAATTGCTGTAGAATCTCATGAATTATAAGTTAATTTAATATCTTTTTAGAAAACACCCAGCACTAACAAGTGACCGAAAGAAAAACAAAATTATGGAATAAAGGAAATAAGGGTTGTTATATGTTTTGGTACCCTCTCTCAGAGATTTTAAAGAAAACCATAAATGTCGGCACTAAACCAAGTAACGCAGCCAGACTTTAAACGGGGTGACGATGATCGCATGTTTATTAATAATTTTATAAAATTTATTATAAACTACCTTTTACAGTATTTGTTTGAAAACTCAAATCAAGCATTTAAAATTATATAAAAGTCTGCAAACAAGCTTAATAGTTTTTCCTACGCATTGTAATTTGAATAGTAGCAAGCCATAACCTAAGTGAATACATTATGATTCAACTAGCTTTTCTTTTAAAGAAATTCTATAATAATTATTGTTACTATGTTTTGTTGATACTAATATATCATATTACTAATACAACGTTTTACTACGTTTTAGTATCGTTTGAGGAAGGTTTAGGAACCGTTTCATCTCCAAAGGGGCTTGCAGATCGCTTGTAGAATTTAAACTTTGTACATTATGTAATATGAGCTTCAGTTTTACTGCATGGTTTGGTCCTCTTTTTTTTTTAACAATAAGTTTAAAGTTTATAAGATATTAATTATTTAATATGAAGAGCTAGATAAGTTAATTTTGTTAGACATGATTATATATTAAATAATAAAAATCTTTCAGGTCTGATAAGAAGCGATTGGCAACCAGTTTTTTAAGGTTAAAGGGATTTGCCTGCCTTTGTTTAGTCTATACTAGTATAGGTTACTTAGATGTTTTATTTTTATTTTATAAAAAGAAAGTGGGAGTAACAATTTAAATTTTTTTATATTATACACATTATTTAGCTTAAAAATGCTTCTACTATCTATAAAAATTTAATTAGGGAATTTTTAAAGTTAATTATAAAAGTTAGCGTATTTAATGAATGTTATGCAAAACTTGTTATCAGCTTAAAAACTTTGTTTGACTAAAAAAAAAGGTGGGATTTTTAATCTTTAAATCATTTATAAGAAGATTTTTATATTTTTAATCCTTTCTTTAGAAATCAAAAAAAAAATACTCCCTGTGTTGAGTAATATGTAATCTGCGACGGCATTCAAGGCTTTTACATTATTATAATTAAATTCAGACAGCCCTTAGATTAAGTTGCCTCCTTAAAAAAACATAGTAATTGGTCAGAGAGTCCATATTGGTATATTTTAAGACTTTTCCATTTTCAAAGCTTGAAAAAAGTTAATAGAATTTTAAACTTCACAAAGGACAATTTATAAATAGCATAGAGGGATTCTTTTGTATCACTAAACTAGAGCAGTACAAAGAACCCAGTGTCTTTCTTTCCCTCTGAGACCCACTTAATCCTAGCGTCCCCTTAAACTTAGTTCCCAGGCTAGCTCAGAGGTTCTGGAGCGATTCCATTTTTACTATTGGACAATTGGTTTAAACATTATTAAAATAGTATTAGCAAATGTGGTGTTGTCTAAACCCAGAAGAAAGGGGTCTAGCTCTGTTAGAGCAACTTAATGGAAAAGATTTTAAGACTGTTGTGCATATCGGATTATGACCCTGAAAACTCATAAGCTTGCTTGTGTAAATGAAACCCAGCTCCCATAAAGTTCGAACTTTTATTCTGTTAATAGTGGGCTTTTCTCTCCACTTTCCCTTTAAGATGTTAACTTCTGCGCAAATTTCAAGTCTTTATTTACGTCCGCGCTCTTCAAGTCCTTTCGACATCTTTGTTTATTTTGGTTTGTCCAATGTTTTCCTGTGCTTCGTGCCACCCGCGCTTAGTTCAGTAATTGCGATTTTCAGTTTATATATAAAGGTAAAGTGTTTTTCTTCCTTTTGGCACTTGTCCTAGATGGCATGTCAAAAAAAAAAGTTTTAGTTTTTTTACACTAACTCAGTGCTACTATAGAATTTTTTGTTCCCTCTTTTACAAATTTAAATTTTGAATTAGGAATAAGAGGCTCTCTACTTTCAGATAAGGGCCCAGAGAAAAGTAAAACTCTTTACTTTTTTCCTCTTTACTAATTTCGCAGGTTTAAAGTTTCAGGAAAGTATACATTATAGAACAATAAAGTGATATAACATGGGTTTCTTAAACATTAAAAAAGCTTTGCCAAATTTATTTGAAATTTAACGCCAATTGAGCAGCACCTTATAAAAACCATTGCACTTTATGCTCAATACGTTAATTTGGTTTTTAAGAAATAGCTGCAAATAAAAATATATGCGCGCCATAAACCACTTCATTTTACGAAGGAAATTTAGGTTAATTGATTAAAAATGTAATATAACTAAAGTTATTAGTAAAACTAGGAAGTACAATACTTAGTTTTGCTCGGGCTGGGAAAAGGCCTAAAAATTATTAAAACCCCAAACGCAGTTATACGCGGATTAAAATAATTTTTAGCAATTCTCTAAGTAAAGCTCTCTACTAAACTCTCTGCAATACCAACTCTTGCTTCTGTATTACTACTAAATGATGCAGTCAGAAAAATTGGAGGTGCGCTAAATGCTAGTTGTAAAGTAGTCAATATCCCGCCGCATGAAACGTTCTTGCCACTGCTTTCTAATGCACCTACTAACTATTGGAGCAGATGCAGCTTTACCGGAACATAAAATTGTTTCCAAAAAAATCTGCAAACATATCTAATGCAACGTATGAGGAAGTTCAGCTTATTGTCATGCGTCCTGGGTAATAGGAACCGTTGCCACATGTCACTACCGTCATTGGGTGAAGTAGAGTTATGGTTGGAAGTAATTGTGGAAGGCGACACTCTTTGCAAAATACGATAATAAACAGTCTTGGTTTTGCATAACATGAAGATTTCTTTTAAAGCCCAGCAATCCAGAACATGTGGTGATGCAACCAAATTCCTCTTGGCACGGGAACTTAAAATGGGTGCATTACTACTGCCCCTGCGATGAGCTGTGCGCGCTTTTGTGCATAATTGAAGACACATCGTATATGTGATATTTAAATATAAAACGTATTATTAAAGATAATCCATCCAGATTAAGCAGATAACGCTTGAGTAATTGTAAAAGTCACTAATAATAGGAGGAAGGTTGCCCTCTTGGCCTTAGCCTTTGGAATAAACGAGTGAACTGCTCTTATAAAAATAAATTTGTGGTCTCTGCTTTTAAGCTCTTAGAAACCACCTGAGGAAAGGCAAGAAAAAAGTAAGAACTCCTGAATATATTCGTTTTAATCGCCCGTGCGACTACACACCGTCGCTTTGAATTAGTTAGTGGCAAAAAAATTAATTAATAAAAAATGTCCTGTACCATTACTAAAAGTAGATAAACATATAATGTGATTCTAATTCTTAACATTTAATTGCAGTTGTAGTTTTTCTTTAGGTAATAGCCTACTACTGTCGGTCTTCGTAAGAGATGTTAAACCGCTAAATTTCAATTCTTCTCTTCTACAGGGGTTAGGAGTATGAGTGCCCACCAATGTACGCTCTTTATCGCGCTGTAATGACTGTACCCAAAGGATGCGGAACATAGTCAGCTGGACTTCGCCATTTAGCCTTGTGTGGTGGAAAACCGCTAGAAACCACCACCAGGGGTGTTAGGGCAATTAATTGCTGGTATTTAACTCTGCAAGACTTTGGAAGTTAACTATACACAGATATATATATAAAGTATAGGTGTACGAGCGTAACCAAAACGAAAGCGCAGGATTAAAATTAATGAGACAGTCTTTTTATTAAAGTGAACATTCTTTATATGCCAATAATAAAGGAATAAACAATCTTTAAAATTGGGCACAAGACCCGAGACCACCTGGAGATATAAAAAAAATATGATATAATGAACTAATAAGTCTAATAACAAAAAGTTTGGTAACATACTATAGGCTAAAAAGCGATTAAAATTATTCAAACGTATAATATTTATTGTTTAAAATAACCGATTGTCCAATTCAAACAATTTTTATTAAAAGGAGTCACTTGGGTTAAAGATAAAAAATTAATCTCTACAATAATGTAGAGGGGAGAAATTTTTTTAATGAGAGCGCCCAAAGTTTAAGCTTAGTTAGTATGAAGTACTTTGTCATCGTTACATACGTGGCCGTCCTTATCAAAAAGAGAATTTCATCTCAAAGTTTAGACAATATACTGTAAGATAACATTTTTTAATTAGTTGTAGTGTAAGAGAAATTGTTTACTTAATTATTTAGTTTTTTTTGCTAAGTATAATCTTGACAAAATTTATCTTGTTTATCTAAAAAACCATTATTGTACCTCTTTAGCGAATACTTTTTAAATAACATAAAAGTCCTTATGAATTACTATAAAATAAAAATACAACGTAAGTTTTGGGATACAATATTAAAAATAGATAAATCAACACTTTTAGTTAGCCGACGTCAATTTTTTTTCTTATTATCTCTGAACCCACAATATAATTTTATGACATTATTAGTCTCATTAATCCTTAATAAATTAAGCAGAGATCTCTCTAACTTTGCTTCAACTACTTTCCCTCCGAAAGAGTCGAATTTTTTTTCTGACGTAACAATATTGTAAGTACTATATGGGACATTTATCTATTATTAAAATTACAAGTTATTAAAATGGGGCTTCTGAGAAGGAAACTTAGTAAAAGCAACATTACACAACTAAATCAAAACACATTTGAGGTGTTTACCGCAATAACTGCTTTGTAAGTTCCATTTGCTGCACAAAAAGTGCTTATTACAGTTTAAATGCTACGAAAGGTTAAAAAATTTAAAAAGTAGTGACAAAGAGGGAAAGTGCGCAAGGGGAATGCCCTCATTAAATATTTAAATAGTCATAGTTTGTAAGAGTATAAAACCCCAAAAAATACGAGCATATTTTAGTGCACATCTATGCCTCTTCATGTTTATATAATTTTAAAAGTGAGTATAAATGCTATTCAAATATTTGTTGCAAACGCTCTCCTTAGTATGTAGTTTTTACAATTTATTTGTAGATACTTATATGATATTAAATAGTCTTTTGTTTGCTGTTAAACTCTAAGCTGTTTGTTTTTCAAATTCGTATAAAGTCAATGTATTAATGTTAAAAATGTAGAGTGCTTGAAGGCAATAGGCTTGACCCAAACGTTATTGAAGTGGCTCGTTGAGTGCGTTAAAGGAATTAAAATTTCTGTAAGTGTAGTTTGAAAAGAAAACTACTTAATTAATTTATCTATGTTAGTTTACCTTCACTTTAAACAGTAGAAAGTTTATCCTTCCGTACTTATTATTTTAATTTCAAAATTAACATTTTTGGCTACCATAATATTTCTTTATCAAATTTTTTATTTACATAAAGAGTTTATTTATCTTCTAACTTACGTGATACTTATGACGTAAAGGTGGTTGAACAACAATAACTTTACTTCAATTGGTAATCACTTGTCTCAATCTCTTAACAATTTAAAGCATTTGTAAGTATTTAAAGAGCTTTTATATTATATTTAATATTTACAATCGATCTAATTTTGAAAATGCGACGGGTGAACTTATAAGTTTTTAAGGATTATTCGGCTTAAATAATTAAAACATCCATAATTTTCGAGCACAGCCTAAATATTTTAAGCCCAGGTTGGCTAGCTACAGCCTTTATATAAACTATATATATAATTTTCAACAATTTGTTATAATAAAAATAAAAGCGTAAATAAAGTTTACATTCACGCCGGTACCATAAGTTGTGCTATGATGTTTGTTTAACAATATTAACTTAGCTTTTTGTTAAACTTTAATCTTAATCAAATTGAGAATGATACTAAGTTTACTCCTATTTTTTGGTAAGCAGTTTTAATTATATTTAAGCTGCCCTTTGTAAATGAAAAATCCTCCAAAGCCTTCTTGGGAAAATATAAATTTAGGAATTTAAGTTTTTTTACTCATTATGTTTGTAGCTTGCTAGTGCAAAGTAATTATTAAGTATATTAAACAAAAAAAATATCACCGGAGCTCCTACTGATCCCTTAACGATTTTAAAAAGTTTAAAATATTTAAAAATAATGATTATAAGAAAATAGATAATTAATAGACTTAAAAAATAAAAAAAAATAAATGCATAAAAAAGTATTAAAATTAGTTTTATAACAAAAATAATTTTTTTCAATAACACAAGCAAATATAGTATTTATTACTATTTAGATTTTACTGACCATGCTTTCATAAGGTTTCCAAGATTAGGCTAATAACAACAAATTAAAATTTATTATATGCCAATTATAAATTGTTTGAGAGTTTGTTATTAATAAAAGATTAATAATTATTTGATGGTGCGCCTTCGCTCTTACTGTTTTCCTTCTCGCCCACAGAGAAGATTGTGATTTTGTGCATTGCTTTACGGTAAAAAAAAGTTGAGTTAATACAATTAGATAAAAGTAATTTTTTTTTATTGTAATTATTATGAATAATAACGAGAAGAATAGTTATAAATATTAAATTATATTTTTTTTAAATTCCTTGGCTTAGACGTCTTGACAATAACCGAATTTCTACAATCGCTGTAGATTCTTTTCGATCTCTGACATCTTTGGAAACTTTGTAAGTAGTATTCCGCATAGCCATAAAAAAAAAGTAATATTTAGATAAAATATAACAAGTTAAGTTAAGAAGTAGTGTATATAGGAGTGCTTAATTTCTATCTTCACAGACGTTTAAGCAACAACTCTCTTAAATCCATCAAAAATTACTTTTTCACTGGTCTTAGAAATGTGAAGGGCTTGTAAGTTTTCCATAGTTTTCTATTAACTTACACGGTTTTCTATTTAGTCACAATAAAGTTTTGAATTTTATTTTATAAAAGTTGCTTGGCAATTTTTTATTATAAATTAGCTTGGAACTTAATGAAATTACTTTTATAAAGTTAATTCTTGTCTCTTAAGTCACACGCCCACTATAAATTTCTCCATTATATTTTATAAAATTTCGTGGCAAATTTATAATGTAGATATCTTGGATTTAATAAAATTTCTTCCAGTTCTATTAGGGCTTTTACTGACCTTATCAGTTTAACTAACTTGTAAGCTTACTTTGAGCAACAATTTTAAGAAAAGATTAGAGTTCACGACTTATCGGAATCACATTAGCTTAACATTCATCTTAAACTTTCAGGGAATTGCCTGGAAATCGGCCAACTGTTGTTTACCGCAATTCGTTCTCGAGTCTTGTTCAGCTGCGAAAATTGTTAGATTAATTGTGCCGCATGTAAAAAGAAAATAAACTTAAACGTAAAAAATTGTGGTTTGGTCGTACTGCCCATGAAAGTGCTATAGAGAGAGAGGTAGTAAATATTATCCTTTTTATCAGTCGGGAAAAGAATACTTTAATATTTAGTTACTTTTTCTTAATATTTTTGTTATAGTTACAATGAGCTGTTTTCCTATTTTGTAATAAAAACTTTTCTGTGAATAACTTTTACAAGGTGTTCAGAAATTTTAATTTTTAAAATAGGCGGCTTGACTATTATAGGATTGGATCGATAGCCGAATGCTCTTTTCAACAGCTATCAGCGTTAACTTTCTTGTAAAGAAATATTATATAATTGTAATAAAAAAAAGAACTTTGAGTGGGTTACTTATTGTAACCCTTGCTGAGCAAAAAAACAGATTAAATATACTAAATTTTATAAAGTTAATATTGGTACAAAATTATTTTTTAAGATAATAAAATAAAATGTGATATATATATATATATACTAATAGTTTGCTTTTTTTTTACTATTTTGAAACTGTTTAATTTATTTATAAGAAACTATAACGATAAGACATACCGCAAAATAACAACGATAGTAAGATTTTTTTAAAAAGGGGTAAGTAATTAAATATGATAACAGTTACAATATTAGTAGTAATAAGATCTAAAAAAAAACTTCATTTAAAGTTATTAATAGAATTTAGTAGTTTAAAACTTTACTCAAATCATTTTATTGATCTACATCCTTAAAATTGCCCAATTTCGCTCTAAAAAAACTCCGTTTTAAAAAATAATTTTTTGGAACCAAAAATATTTATATTCCTAATATATTAAATCAATCTAATTATTAATTTAAATTTACCATTATAACTTATTTACATTATTTTCATCTTTTACGAACTCTCTAGAGTCAGATTTTCTTAAAATTCGAACGATTTTAGTAAAAAAGCGTCTTCGTTTCTTTAATAATATTAGAGATTTAACTGGAAACGTAATTACCGAGATGGGGCCTGATGTTTTCAATCCTTCTCTTTTATACTTGTAATTGCTACACCTAAAATTTTTATTATAGTTATTCCTCTCACTTCATTTTTTTTAACTAGTGAGGCTATCTCTCGACCTGCATTTTTTTTGTTGCTCACGAATTCGTTATGACAAAGATCTCTTTCAGGATGAGATGTGCACCCATAATGGAAAAATCAGAGCCTTTGAAACATTTTTAAAGGTATTATGTGATCCTCCAAGCTTTGCATATTGGCGATTAAAAAAAAAAGTAATAAAGAAGCAATTATTTCGTATTACGTATGTAACAATAAATTTTCAAAATGCTTTTAGACAAAAATAAATTATTGAGAGAATAGTAAATTATTCTTAAATATTATATCTTTTCTTAAAACTTGCACACATTTTTCCATTAATCAAAGCCACACTAGAAAAGTGAAACTATAAACTTAAACTTTAGTAGCGCATATTTTCGTAGGCGTTAAGAAAAGCATTACCTTTCAAGCAAATTCTGCTCATCTGCAAAAATTTTAAGTTAACGCCAGTTGAAATTTTAATCGATTGCGTCACTGTTTTGAATAATTCTTTAAATAAAAAAAGTTTTGCGTCTTCAGTAAACTGTTAAAAAAAAATTTGTGCGAAGCAAAAAAAAGTTTCCTAAGTTCTTTCAGGTAAACTAATAAGCAATTATGTTCTTTTTTTAGACTGCCACATACTCAAATTCTAAAAACACTTTCTGGAGAGCTGTAAAACTACAAGTTCGTTAAACGAAAAAAATCTAAAATTATTTGGAGTGTGCTTTATTAAAAAATAAATAATTGTCAAGTTTACTTTCGTTAAAAAGAACATTACCACTAATTGCTGATATTTTATGTGATTTAAGTCGACATAACTTATTAACATTTAAAATAAGAAAACCTAAAAATATATTTACTTCTTTTAAACGTGTAATATGAGATTAACTTCATATATTCTCTTTATATAGGGGTTGCAAGTTGGCACGTAAGACTTTTAAACTTGAAGCTGAGTCAATTAAACATATGGTAGTTAAATAAAGCAAGGTGAGTTAACTAAAACAGAAAACCTAACTAATTTTTAGTTGCAGATACATATATTACGGTACTAATACCTAAAAATAAGCTTTAAATATAATTCTTAAAAGGAAAAACAGTAATCGAGTATAAAATTACGCTGGCTAATAGCCCGCTAATGACATTATAGTAAGAAAGTAGCTGCAAAGAAACTTTTATAACTTTATTCTCCAGTTTTTAATAAAGATAATCATTTATTAAGTTGCTTACGAATTCACTTGGAAGTAATAGTTCAAAACACCGTTTTAAATTCCTCGTACTCCCCAATTAAACAAACAATGAAACCTCACACGTATGCATTAATCTAAATTCACACACACCGGCAGAGCACACGTGAAAAGCATGCGCTTTCAGGTTTTCAATCGTTTAATATTTTTGACGCGCATGTGACAAAAAGGGGAAGTTACAAAAAATAATAGTTGTATATAGTAATAATTATTAAAAAAAATAATTTTGTAAACAAAAGTAAAATAATGTAAATAAAGGTAATAATATAAATATAGTAAAAGTGTAAGCAATTCAATGTTCCAACGCCTAAAAACCAAATAGTGCATTGAAAATGTTTAACTTTAAGAGAGGGCACGTTGGTTTATAATAAAACTACCGTTATGCAATTTTCTTCTATTATCTTACCTTCCCCTACACTTCTTTTCTTCCCCCTCGCCCCCTTTTTTTTTTACTAACTCAAGCTAAAAGTGTAATCTAAAATTAATAACCTTTAAGCCTCTTAATAAGTCTTTCTATAAGTTTGAAACCATTTAAAATTTTCTAAAAATTTTTAATTAGGTTTTTTGAAAAATAAGATAATTGGCATATATTAATAAAGTTGCTTTACTTGGCAGAACTAGTTTGTCTTCTTCACTTGCTTCATTTAAGTGATTCATTCAGCCTTTGTGGCAGTAACCTTTAGCGTATCAAATATTTTCGTTTTATATCTTTTTAGGAACAACTGGTATAACATTTCTATTAAGCAACTCGGACACTTTTATCTCATGCTTCACCGCTCTATACCTTTTTTGCCCCTCAACTGGTTTCAAAGCTGCACTAGCATCTCTTAATTTTTTTAGACACAAGGGGTTTTTAACTTTAGTTAAAAAATCTATTACAAACTCACCTTATTTCGACTCCTAATCAATAGTTTTTAACTGACACCTGGAGATATCGCCTGCTATGAAACAGCCCCCGACTTAGATAAAAGCAATTTTCAAGTCAACTGGCATCATTTACGCCTTGTTTAGAGTTACTACGAACCATTTATGTAATTTAATAGTACGGTACGCTGGACATTTTTGTTGTCAGGCTATTAAACGCAACTTATTTTTTAAGGCTAATTTTTTTTAACCTTTAAAAGATAAGAGATGCCCCTCTAGCAACAAGTGGAAGTCGAACCCACAACCTTGCATTTTACAACCCTACTGCGTTGAGCGTCTGAAGTACGTTATTTCTAACATGATCACAATTAAGACTTTTTAGAATTGAGTTGTACGTAAGAACTTGCAAACTATTAGAAGCTTCCTCCAGTAAATTCATTTAAGCAAATTTGATAGTATTATCGGTAATAAGCAATTTATTTTATCTTATATTTAATATAAAGCCCAAGCAAATTTGAAAGGTTTAACTTTCGTTAAGAATTCTTTCAGTTTAATAAATTTTAATCACTCTAACTCCTCTTTTCACAATGTAGCTCTTGCAGCCTCCTTTTAACGCCAGTTTCAGTGTCCGCGACCTTTTTATACCTTTATTATTAAACCCTAATGTAATAGATGCCCAAATGTCCTTAGAGTGTTTAGCTATTAAGCCGCTCTATTTGGCTTCTTAACTTGCACATTATTTAATAAGAAAAATAACTTGCGCACAAAAATATCCCTCCAGGAATATATACAAACAAGTAAACACACTATTATTTAAAGGTATACCGTTTTCATTAACCTACAACTTTTACTTTTAAGTCACCATTTCCACTACGTTGTCAGTATTAACAGCACCTATTGTTAAGTTAACGTTTATAAACTTGTTATTTCTATAAGTAGAAGCAGTATTATATCACATAATACCAGGTTAGCCTTTATAATTATAAAAACGTTTGTTGCTTGGATATATATTATTCTCTTTATTTTTCAGCTTGCAAAATAAGATATCCCGAAGGAGTTTTTTAAATTAGTTCTTCAGCTAAACTTCTCAGCTTAGCTTCAACTTGGCAACAATTAAGTTCTTTGTACTCTTGCTCTACCAGCACATATAAACTAAGCGCAAATAATTAATTATCGTTTGATGTCTCACTTCGCCGAACACTAGTCGCCCCACCTTAGAGGGAAGAAAATTATATATTATGGTACCAGATATAAAAAATAAATACTTTGTTAATTACGGTTTTTAACCTTAATCGGAAACAGATATATAACTAAAATCCTTCCCTCCAAAAGCTTAGTAATTCTACTGACTGCTTTAATACAGCGAGTCTAATTGCAGAAGGTTCATATGCTTTCCTCGCTTGTTGCGTACTAGTATGTGCCTTTAGTTGTTCAGGATAGTGCTGTGTTTTCCATTTTTTTTTAACCATGAGTGCTCCTAAAAGATGCAATCGGTTTATTTTATAAGTTTAAAAAAAACTTGTGTGTTTGGTTCAATTCATTACTTCGTTTTTAATAGAACTTCCTTTAAAACAATAATGTAACATATAATATGCCATTGATTCATATCTTGGAAAGTTACCATGCTCCTCTTGCGGTCATGAATCGCAACTTTTGCTCTAAGGTCTCTCATCATGTCGTGACCAGATTTTAAATAAAAATAGTTTTGTTAAGAATTAAGAATAAACCATTAGCATGTCATGGTAGATTATTCTTGTTTGAAAACAATTAAAAAAAGGATTAGACGAATAGATTATGCAGTTCAGCACGACTTTTTTTTTTATCTAAAGGGAGGGGACAAGCCATCCACATTTTGGCGTTAAAGATACCCCTCTCTCCCCTCTATGGCGTGAACCTAAAGTGCAATGTAAAAAAGTTTGGTTTTAATATATATGACTCTTTAGCATGAGGTTAAATCGAGTGACGACCTAATAACCAATGGTGAGAAAGTTAGAGTACAAATAGTGAAGGTCAAGAGGGCATGCTTTCCATTTAAAGTAAATATTTTAGTATTATGGTAAGCTTTTAACCCTACAGTATCGCAGTAGGTCTCTTAGACCCCATGAGATTTGAATTAATTTTATATTTATAAAAAATATCGTAAATTATACACTTGTTGTTTATTGAGATATTAGGATACAGGTCACACTAAACTTTATCTTTTTTTAGTAGAAATTTAGAAAACAAAATAATTTCCAGATCTGTGAGACCCCCTGTGACTACTGTAAGGTTAAAAAAGAAACACAAAAGGGTGTACTAAAAAATGTACAATGTAAGCCCTCGTATTAATTGCTGGGCGAATAACAGAGGATTTGTTGTAGGAAATGGGTTGGCGCTTTTAATTTTTCGTTCTCACTTGTATAAAAACGTTTTCCTTTTCTTATTTAGTTATTTGTTTAATATTTTCATAGTATTTTATAAAATGAACGTATATCAACTGAACTTTTATCATAATAAGGTCCAAAGAAAGAAGTTAGGAGCATACTGAAAACTTCAACGTCTTCGTTTTCATTATTAATTAATAGCGCTATGAGATATATATTCTAATATAGAGCATTGCTTTGTCTTTAAAAATATACAAGGGCCATTATTTTGCTAGTATAATAATTAGTAAGAATAGAATTTTAGATTAATTCTTTTTCCTACCTTCCTTACTTCTCATATATATCTGTAGATAGAATAAAAACCTTAACTACTTAAATTATAGAGAATTTTGTCCTAACGCTCAAAAAAATCAGTCCTTACAATGGGATGAGCAGAACCTTTCTGAATTAGAAGCAAATAAAGACTATGGCTCTATGAAAATTGTTGAACCAAAGACACCCTACCATAAGCCAAGCGATTACCAAGATATTGACACTATATCAAGTTTTAGCCTGGATCCCAGTTCAAAAGGTAACAAAATTGTCAAACATCTGACCCTTCAATCTACGTAGCGTCACTGTTTCGCTTTGTAGCGATCTTTTTTTAACCTTTAAAACGATATATATAGAAACTTCGGCTTGATAATTTTTTTAAGTTGTTAATAATTCAATAACGGAGTATAACGATGATTTTAAATTTTTCTCCATACAAAACATAAACAATTGACCATCTAACTTCTGATTTTGACAGAAAAAATTAAAATTAAATTTTTTTTTTCATATGTACGTTGGTGCTTTGAAATCTTCGTAACCATATGGTTACTTCCTTTGCTTTATAACCTACTTTATGGCCACTAACTTTTCATTTACTATAATAAATAAAAATTTTGTATGAAGAAGCCCCGAGGATTATAAAGCATAAGTCTACTGTTAAAATTTAAAAGTAGCGTCAAGCACAATTTTTATAAACTTAGAGAAATTTTGGGTTAAAGTTAAACCTTTTCATTATATTGAAAAGGATCAAGTTTCTAAAGTTTTGTATGCATAATCGCCTAAAATGGTTATGGGCCCGCTACCCTTTTAAAAACGAATTTGTTATAACGTTTGAATTACTTTTAAATATGTAGATTTATATGCTATTAAGAATCGCATTTAAAAGTTACTATATACGGTCTTGACTACTTTAAACCTTTTAAAAATGTTAAAAATTGATAAACAGACTAATAATATAAGTAAAAATGCTGTGTGACATTTCTTATAAAGTTAAAAAAATTGTGCAAATTATATATAAAAAGAGGTGAGCAGAAATCAATCAAGCGCGAAAGCCCAAGAAGTTATTAATTCAGGACCAGAAAAAGAAAAAGGTTAAAACATTTATAGCGGGCTTATCTGGAAAATACGTAGTTTTAATAGAACAAAATAACTCTTTTAAGAAGAAAAGAAGAGCGCACTACAACGAATTTTTAAAATCAAGACAGCTACAAGATAAGCTTTGAGATGTTGTGTTGATTACGTTAAAAGCGAGTATAATAAAAAAAATTTTATCTTATTTTATTAAGAATAAGAGTGAACATATTTTTTTACTAGCTACTGCAGCGTAAACAGGGAGAGTAACGAAAAAGAAGGTTTAGCGTTTCGATAGCCTGAGTAAAAAAAAAAACAAGTTGCAAAATATTTCCTAAGGCCTTAAAGCAAAAATTTCTCACCCAAATATATGACGAGAGGAACAAATCCATAAAACAAAGAGATCTTCCAATAATGAAAAAATGTTTGAAGAATAGCTTTAGTACGATCGTTTATGCGGGCCATATTTGAACGTTTAAATTTTCGCAACTGACAAGTTTTCTTGCTTTCAGCTAGAACGTTTTTTTTTTCAAAAAAAAAGCACGCTACTGTAAAAGATTTAGGCCGCTAGCCCTCTAGTATGCCTTCTAACTGCAACATTTGAGCAAAAGTGAATCGCGGAAGACTCACTACGCATTAAAAATGGCTTTTGCAAGCAAAATCATTTTTGCAACGTATAAAATGTACTGCACTTAAATTAAATTATTTATGCGATGAATTTTTTCTTAGTTTTTTGTTCAAAAATTAGAATTTGATACAAAGTAAAAGATGCCTTGATCTATCTTAATAAAGAATTTACGGTGTTCGGCGTAACATAATTTTCTGTGAATATTTGTAGCAATAATATAAAAAATATTTTGTTAGGTTAGCTATAATTTACTTATAGACTATTAAAGATGGTAATTTTTTAAATATTTTTCGTTTTAAGTAAAAACTATTCTGTAATTATAACCTTCTTTAATCTGTTATAATATTTTAACAACTTTTAAATGGATTTAGATTTTTTTCCCCATAAATGAATCCCTTAGTAGAAGGGAAGTAATGAAGATTTAAAATTCTTTTTCAGTTATACCCCCTTATATAATCCTTAGTCTTTATAAAGGGTTTTATTACCTGCAAGCTAAAGTGAAGCCTACATTATTTATTTGCTCTTTTTTTGTAAGCATACCTTCTCCATGATAGTTTAAGCCTGAGTCCTTTCTTTTTTTAAAGCTTAAAAAGTTTGTTTAGTTGGTAAAAAAATTATAACGAGATTATGTTTAATTCTAAGGTTTTCGCAAGTATATTAACTCTAAAAATTTAATTACTCTATCTTATTAATTTATTAAAAGAAAATATTTGTTAGAAAGATATCGCAGATAGGTACTTGCTCCCTAAGTATCTTCACATAATGTATAATGTAATACAATCTTCCGACCCGAACCGCCCCTTTATTAAAAAGGAATAACTGTCTTATTATGGATGAGAAAGGCATTTATAAAAAAAGTATTAAAAGTTCGGTTGTAAAAGGAATGGTAGTGCATGAATAACAAAAATTTGAAACAGTATCAAAAAGGCTAAAGATGAGAAATTCAAATACCCCCCCACCTCCCCAATAAAGTAATAGTTAAGTGTATATACATAGTTAATAGAAAAGTATATTTTGTATATTTGCTCTCCTATGGTATTATAGTATTATTTTACAGTTTATTATTACTATGTTACCCAAGAACTATATAATAAAGCTTAGTTATTTGGTCAACCATTAGAAGTGGACCCAATGCAGTGGGAGACATTTATACTACACTAGGGATAAAGCATAGTTAACTTTTGGTTGCAATCTTTGCTAAAACGAAATATGAGGAAACCAAAAGTGAAATAACGGCAGATAAGGGTAGATATATTTATTAGTGAATATAAAACGCCATCATATTAAAAGCCGAAACAGATATAGGTTCTGAGGTTTATGATGAAGAAATATTAATCAAAGGACTTGATAGTGTAAGTAAAAATTAACTTAATTTTTTTAAAAGGACTCATATCAAAAAAAGCGTTAAACTAACAATATAATATAATGGTACATTTAATGAACTTAAAAGTTTAAAGCAATAATAAATACATGAACAAGAAAGCTTTTAAATTTATTAGCCAGCCAAATTGAGAAACTAGCATGAACAAACTGGATTTGGACTAATAGAAACTACTCTTTTGCAACAGTTCTTCTTTATATCGTTCACGTTATAATTATGAAATTACAACCAACTAAGAAGCACGTTTTACATTGCAAGCATCTTTACTACACATAGAATTCTGTGTCATCGGCATAAGATGCGACATGCATTAGTGGGTTGGCAAATGCAGTCGTGGCGTTTATACAAAGCAAGCTATCGCAACAAACCAAGAAATTGCTACTTCTAAGAAGATGCTAAGGTTTTAAAAAACAAGAAGAAAATTTTTAATATGTATGTAAATATATTATATTGTTTAAAATAACAAAGAAAAAAAAGGATAACGAAACAGAATAGAGTTAAGACAGAGGACAGCATCAATTATAAAGAGGATAAACACAACTTACGTCGCGAAGAAAGATAATACAGAGTATCACATCAGTACTGGGCACAGCAGAGATCTTTGTCGAAATTATGCGTAATATATGAGTAACTGCCGCAGAGGCAGAAAACTTGCAAGTTTCCTGCACGCTCTAATGTGGTGTTCTTTAAGTTATAGTAACTATCGAGATGCGATAGCTGCGGTCTCACAGTGTAGCTATACCTAAATTTAAAAATAAGATTTCTTGACACAGCTCCACATAATCAATCAAAAAGTCTTTTTCTTATTTTTTTTTTAATAAATGAAATGAAGCGCTGTGCTACACCGCCTTTGCCAATATAAAACGACCTAATTAGTGGCTCGGTGCGTCCAGGGGAGAAAGGTAATACGCAGCTTGGCTTGCTGGTGTATGCCGACGAATTTTTTAATGAAAAATAAATAAAAAATTTATCTCGTAGAGCTTCATTTGTTATTTTATAAATAAATAAATTTAAATTAATTAAAGTAGTATTACCAATCTGTATAAAACTACATTACTTTTTAAAACACTAAACAGGTTTGCTAATATTCTTTTAAGCAAATAAACTATTCCCTTAATAATTTTAAATTGTTTTAACTTCAACTGGTATAAAAGGCATAATAAAATTGACTAATTCAGCTAAAAAATCAACAGAAATAACTTAAGTTGCTTTGAAATATTAGATACATATGAGATCATGCATAAGAATACAATGTATACTAGTTTCTTGCATTATAACTTATTCCATGAAAACACAATTGCGGAGTTCTCTGATTACTTATGTTAACTGTTTAGCCTATTAAGGACACTAACCACTGACTTTAAAAGTCGATGGTAGTTATTATACTCGCAGAATTGTGTTTAATTGTATCAATGTTATTGACAGGTTTAATCTATAGCTTTCGATTACTTTTACTAAATAGCTGCCGCTCCTGAATTTTAGAGAGCGTATGAAATTTTAATCATATATATTTAATTTATAGATATACATATATATAAGCAGTTGGCGCGCTCCCTACATTAAACATAAAGCTCATTTGTAAATGGGCCTAATATAATTAATAATAAAAAACCAAGCCAGCTTTAAGAGATTCAGAAATTGTTAAGTTTAAAACTTTATTTTCTCCTAACTCTCCTCATTAATCATCTTACAAAGATTTTAAGAAAACTACGTTCTACAAAAAAAATGGTGTCCCTCTTATGTTCCTTTAAATAACTTAAAAAAGAGGCCATCAATTAATGCCCTATTTACTAAGTTATTATTGGTGTCCAGTCGAACCTTAAATACCCTAAAATGTTCTCTTAATTGATGGCCACTCCCTCTCCGATTTTTCCATTAATATCATAATGGCATAAGTATTATAATAAAACTTAAATTTTCTGCCGTCGCAACTTCCGCACTATCAAATATGGCTGATCATTAGTTATAATTATTAGTAACGTTTTAACTAATTAATTATGAAGTCCGATGGGTTTTAAACTTTTTTTAACACCTCAATATGCAATAAAGTAAATAACAGTTTTATGTGCTCACTTACAATTAATTATCAGTCAATATATTTAGTCACTCCAAACAATTATCCCTGGCCCATTTACAACTCTTCTTAATACCACCAATAATAGTAGGGTTTGCAAAACTGTATTAAAAAATGAGAAGGAATAACGATTGTGTTAAAACTGAATGAACTTTCTTAACTACCAAGTAAAAATTATAATTAAAAAGAGGTTACATTTCTACTTCCGCATCAATGACGTCATATAAAATTTTAAAGAATCCAGTGGCCTCCATAAATTTATAGCCGACATGCGTTGTAGTGGAGAGGTGCAGTCCCCGAGGCTTCTTTATAATAAACCTTCCTTCAAGATTTTCTGCTTAATTCTATTAAAAATTAAAAAAAATCATCTAAGAAAAGTATGAATGAATATCTAACATCCTTTGCGGTTATCATTATGTCTTTAAGACAGTAATTAACGATTAATATGAAGTTGTAACTTTCTTTAAAAAAATACGCACTCTCCAAAAAAATAAAAATATCGGCTATATTCGTTTGATTATAAATGAAAGTGAGGGGGCGGGTCCTAAGTTTTCTGTGTAAACAGTAGTGCCAGAAGAGGTTGTCATTGTTACGAAACCTTTGATATACCCATCTAATAATGTTGAGGAAAAGATCCCAGTGAATAAGTTTTAACGCAAATTACCATTTTTAAACAATTTTATGATTATTATTGACTATTTCATTGCTTAGTTGTTAGTATATAATGAAGGTCCACGAAAAATAAACCGGCAGTCGTGTTACTTTTTTTTAGTGCTTTTTTTGTTTTAGTCATATCTGTACATCTCTCTACATATATGTATGCATTTGTTTACAATTAATTTTAAAGGGCTTAAAGGTTTAGATACCGGTTAGTAAAGGTTTAAATACCCCAACAAAAGATTAAGAGTCCAATACTCTACCGATTAAGCAAACCTCATGGGTTTCGGCGTACATTAAAAACTAAAAACGATTGATGACTATCCCAATTGGAAAATTCAGGTTGAGTCCTATCTCAGAAGAAAGAAGACTGTAATTGCTCTATACTATCCAACATTAATTGATGAAGATAAGAAACCTATAGCATGGGATGCAATCATAAGCTCTATCGACATGAGCCTTTTTCTAATAGTAAGACTCGTTGAAGCTATCAAAAAGGAATATTCCAAAGCTAAATGAAGTAAATTGTTATGGGAAGAACTCGAAAAGAGTTTAAATATAAGAATATCAGTCACTAGAGCGGCCCTTGAAAAGGAATTGATGGAACTGAAACTTGGGCTAAGGGAATCTATAGTTTCGTTTTATGATAGAATAAATAACAGTGTTGAGTGTATAAACTCACACAATTAGGGTTTTAAAATCTCGGAGCACATGAAAATAGACCGATTTTTATGTGCTCTTCCGAATGAACCTAATTGGGAATTATTTAAAAATGACAAATTCTTGAAAATCGGAGACCCTACCACCAACATATCATACCTCGAGCTGGTTAAAATGGCAGTGGTATGGCAAGTTACCTGCAATCGTTCCTAGTACAAGGACGAGCAGGAAGCAGCCTTTAGGGTTGGTAAGGAAAAAGATATTAATTTTACCCGCAATCAATTCAGTCCAAGTCTGGGATGCACGATTTGCAAGAGAAACAATCATTCAGAAGAAGATTGCTATTTCAGGAACGAATGTCAAAGATGTGGTAATTATAGTTATAATGATAAGGAATGTCCTTTTGACACTAGTGCAAGTTGTCATGTGGTCAACGATGCATCCATTCTAAAAGATTCCAGGGATCTCAGAGAATATGTACGTGGAGCATCAGAAAACGCTTAGCAAACAGGTGAAGGTCTCTTCTAAGACGGGCGTGCGCTATTTATCCCCGAGAGTGAAAGTAATTTAGCGTGGGAAAATTGTATAATAAAGAAAAAATTGTTGTTTTTGACAATGAAAAAAGCAATCGTTATTAAAGAACGCCCATTAACGCAAGACGAGTTCACTAAAATCTCACACTAGGTCTTAGCTACGAGGAACAGTGAAGGAATTTACGAGGTGACTAAGGAGATTATTAGCGTGGCCCGCGGAGCTATGTTTTAGCATGAGACACTCGGTCACGTCGGTATCAAAAAGATTAAAAAATCTTTAAAAGAAAATGGCATTGATTAAAGCTTAGAAGGCAACAATTTGAATTGCGATGTATGTGCTAAAGGCAATATTAAGAAAACCAAAGTTAATAGGAGACCAGTAAATAATTATTCCCATCTTAATACTTGCGGAGAATAGATGTAGATTTACAGGGCCCTATCCAGAGTCTATTGGCGGGCACATCTGGGCTACCACAATGATTTGCAAGAAAACAAAAGTTGTAGGGGTTAACTTCTGTAGAAACAAGAGAAATGTTTATTTGGTAGTCGAAAACTTTTGAGACCAACCCTTGGGGAATAAATATGACACAAAAAAATTTACAGTGATAATGGGTCTAAGTTCACCTAGTACAATTGGATATACATGTATAAATCTAGAGGTATTACCCCACTTATACAGCACCAGACACTCCATCTTACAACCCGATAGTGGAAGGGTACAATGGCACACTGAAATCCATAGGCGAAAGCAATGTTATTAGGTGCCAATTTATAAAAAGCTTTTTGGGCAGAAGCAATGGGTCACGCCGCCCTAATAGTTGATCAGACATCTCGCGCTTGGGAACTATATGGGATCAAACCTGATCTAACTAAATTAATCACGTTTGGCACGAGGATCACGTTTCACGACGTCAAACCCGGAAAACTAGAGAACAATGGGGCTAAGGGCACATATCACTTGGCTTAGCAGCTAACTCATGTGGACGTTGTTATAGGATTTACAACTTACAGACCGGCGGAGTAATTAAAAGCCGCATTTTCTTGCCATTATGCGAACATAATAAAGACTATGATGGAGAAAATAATCGCAACGTGAGCGATGCATTAGATTTTGAAGACAAAGAGAGCGACACAAGTTCCGATTCTGACACGGACAATGGGGTGAATGGTCATAAAAATAGAGCATCTCCGCTACAAACGGAAAGCCATAGCAGAAATCAAAGGGTCCAAGTCGACTTCTTCGAAAATGGAAAGCGAAAATCCTTTTTTGGCAGGAGCAGTGGCATAAAAGGAAACCGTTGTGTCTTTGAATTTGATGACGGCGAAGTCATCAACGACATAAGATTGGACGAGATGAGATTTGACGCATACAAAGTAACCACCTACCTTCCTAAGAGCGCGAGTGAAGCACTTAAGGATCCCGAGTAGGCCAATTTTATGCTAAAGAAGCTAAAGTACGTAGACGACAATAATACTTGGAATATCTACGACCTAAGCCGTGATACAACATGGTCAGATAGAGTATAAGATGAAGGTTCGAAGAAATCAAGGATATGCTTCAGAGGATCTTTAAAATACATGGGGTGGACTACTATGAAGCATGAATCCAATGATATCGCGAGAAACGGCAAGGTTGGTAATGGTTATTGTTCATCACTACCGTTTAACTCAACTTCAATTCGACTTCAAGCATGCATATATAAATGCAAATATGGACGTCAAGTTACTAGTTAAAATACCAAAGGGAATTCACTTAATTTATCAGGGCGATTTAAAAGGAAAATGTTTATCATTAAATAAAGCATTTTACAGAGTAAAGCAAGCATGGCTTTTGTGGTTCAAATTAATAACAAAAATATTTATAGAACTAGGTTTTAAACAACCTCTTATAGGGCCCTTCGTGTTTTACTCAATAGAGAGGAACTTTCGGTGTATAATCCCGTTATACGTAGATGATATGAGAATACTCATCGACGACGCAGGTAAAGTAAGAACCTTGATCGCCTCAATAGGTTTTGATTATAAGGAGCAACAAGCGACAAATTTATCGGCTTTGAAGTATCCGAGGACCACAATTATATAACTTTTGGGCAAGAAGAAATTTTGAAGAATTTGCTACGAGAATACGATTTAGAGCAAGCAAGGAGCTCGAAATACCCAATTGTCAAAAACTGAAAATATAACTTATGAATGCCCGTTTAACAAAATCATTGGATTCTATAATATTTGTCCATTGGCACGCGACCTGACATTACCTTAGCGGTAAACAAATTAGCTCAGCATCTAAAATCCCATAGCTTAGAGAATTGGACAGCCGCTAAACAGTACTAAGATACCTTAGCGGGACGAAAACCTATAGACTCCAAGGCAGAAAGGTAGTCTAACTTGAAAATAGAAATTTATACTGACGCGGGATTTGCCTCCAAACATGATATGAAAAGAGGAACAGGTATAATTATAGTAATAAATAACTGCCCCCTATTGTGGGAATCAAAGAGGCATAAGATCGCAGCCTTATCCTTGACCGAAGCCAAATAAATCGCGTTGGCTGCTTGCATACGATACGTCAGATGGCTCCAAGATCTAACTCAAGAGCTAGGTTTCACGCAAAATTGTTTAACTATAAATATTGATAATAAATCCGCAATCAATATTGCATCGGGATGTGCTGGCGGTAAGCTCTCAAGACATGTCAATCTAAAGTACCACTACGTAAAAGAAGTTTTAGCTGAACGTCACATTAGTCTAGAATTTTGTTGCAGCAACGACATGCTAGCTGACTTGTTTACGAAGGTGCTCACAGAAAAAGCTTTTAAAAGGCTCATAGACAAACTCTGATAAGCGTTAAAATTAGGGAGGGATCGGAGGAGGTGTTGAGGAAAAGATCCCAGTCCATAAGTTTTAAAGCAAATTACCATTTCTAGGTAATTTTATGATTATTATTGATTATTTCATTGCTTAGTGGTTAGTATATAATGAAGTTTTACGAAAAATAAACCGGCAGTCGTGTTACTTTTTTTAGTGCTTTTTTTGTTTCAGTCACATCTGTACATTATATATATATATATATATTTGTTTAAAATTAATTTTAAAGGGCTTAAAGATTTAAATACCAGTCAGTAATAAAGGTTTAAATACCCTAATCAATAGAAAGAAAGTTTTCCTGCAGCTTTCTAAAACGTTAAAAGTATAAAGCTCACCTCCCTCAGAGTATCGTTGGCGGCTCCCGGTCAAATACCCAAAGAATGCCCAATTTAAGCAACCGCACCAAAAACCATAAGGACGATTAAAGAGAGGAAGCTCGAGCTGTATAGCACATAATTAATGCATTTACTTCCTTATTTGTGTACTGTTTACCCCATAATTACCAAAAGACACGCATCTAATAATACAAAAGCTTTGTATACCATCGATTTAAAATATCAAACAGAGCGTTTATGTAAACAGCTTTAAGTTAAGGCTAAACAAGAGCTGAAAGAAGCTTTACAATTTATTTTATCAATTAGAAGATCCAAACCATAAGATCTCTCTTGTAAGTTAGGTATTATACACTTTGCATAATACATACAATTTAGATACTTTGAACCAACCAGAAAATGATTAGGAAACTGCAGTGTTTTCAGATTTATAAAGTTTGTACTAAGTGTTGATCTTATAGACTTGGTAACTTCAACATTGACAAAAGGAAAGAGCGCGACGTTCAAGACATCCTTAAATATTTATTGTGCTCTCAGACGGTCAACCCGCAATTACATATGACAGCCCTCTTTCTACTATATCTCAGATATTGTTGAACAGCATCGAACTCCTAGCTTAAATAGTACGCTGTCACGAAATCCAGTGTTGTTTATTAAGTTACAAGCTGCGGCTTAGATGTTTTACTAGTGTCTTTTAAGGTAAATTTGAAAATCTAATTGATTATTATCTGGTGTTTTCAAGGGATCCTAACCTAAAAACCATCTCCGTCCGTCCATGGTGGCGGACACTCTGGCCAACAATAGATGATCATACTTACCAGTAAAAGTTTGAAGCATTTTTTACGTCTCCATAGAATTAATGTTAGTTTTATTAAATAATTCCCTAACAAACATTTTATTGACTAGTTTTCCTAATTTGGCGGTATCATGTCCGTTACCAGAAGCTTTTTTTAATTGATCTCTCTGGCGTTTAAGATGCTCGCCATTAAATTGCATTTTCATACTATTCCGTCCGTGAAAACTTTAACTAGCTCAGCTAATCCAAACCAGCTTGGACCCAAGGCTTTGTTGTTGTTTCAAAGTAAACAACATCTCCTATATCAAGATTCTCTTCCCTTTTAAGATCCTTGTCATAATTATTTTTCATATATACTCTATATAATTCTTGTCTTTTTTCACATCATTTCATATCACTCCCCCACTTTGCAAAATCCATGTCATATGTTTTTGTGGAATCTATTTCTTCCAAAATATTCTTATTAGTAAGAAATTCATCTTTTACCCACTCAGAGTAATTAATCCGAGTTTTAAAAAGCAACAGTGTTGGAGACACACTAAAAACATTTGGTAACCTGTTATAACAGTATATATAACCATTTAAGATTGTATCTCACTCAACTTATCACAACAGCCTTTCGCCAAGCCCTGTTTTACTGTTAGGACAGCTCTTTCAGCAATAGCATTATTAGTTTTATGTCTATTAACGATGACTATGTGATGTTTAATATTATTCTTAGCCACAGAACTTTTCATTTCAGAGCTGATAAAAACAGAATAGTTATCAGTTATAAGCTCAAATGGTTTCTGCATCCTTACATACATTTGTAATGAATCTATTACCTCTGAAGCAGAGACCTTCAGGGAGTTTCTTTGTCCACACATACCGTGTAATTCCATCTACTAACACCAAAACACTATAACAGGCCTTTTGGTTTTGGGTAGCTTCATTATATCCAGGGAAAAACTTTAAAAGGGTAATTTAGGTCTGCTTATTACATGCATCGGCTCCGCTTTATATTGCCACTTATTAGCAAATTTGTTGCGAACGCTGTCCACCCCCTCGTCTATTTAAGCCCTCCCTTTCTTATGACCTTAAAATATTTGGTAAAGTCCCTTTTTTCCAGTATGAAACAACTTTTTATGCGTAGCATGCATAATATTTCTACCAATTTTATTATTATGTTATTACCGCCACTAGAGCTATTGACTGATGGGCCTTGTGAATATGACTATCCTCTTTAATGAGCCTTGAGAGCAAATCAGATATTGGAATTTTAAATCGCGGTAAATTTCGTAATGTCCACGTAAACGAATTCATCACTTGTTTCCACCTATTCAACCTTTTCCCTCTTACAAAGTCGATATCTTTTTTAAAAGCCGTATCAAACTTCTGTGATCTAATTCCACAATAAACTTAATTCCACCCATTTTATCAGGCCCATAAGTTTTGTAGTGAACCAAACCACTGCTAAGGCTTCCCGATCAGTAGTACTGTAATTCTTTAAGCACTGGTTAAATTTAGAACTTACAAATGCAATATAGTGTGACTGGCCGCCATATAGTTGAATTAGGCGCCACCCATACCAATGTCGCTATTTCTTCTTTGGGCTCTACCTGTTTGGCGTATACTCTCGCCTTCAAAATCTTCAGGGCATTCTCTCAAGCATACTTCTGTTCATCCCCCCAGATAAATTTAACATTTTTTTAAGGAAGCTTGCTTAAAGGCTCTAATGGATAGCGTGGTTCGGTATGTACATGCTCCATTAAATCAGCATTTGCAACAAACCGCACAGTTCTTTAAGTTTTCCGGGTAATTCATACTTTTGAAAGCTCGTAGCCTTTCCGCACACATACGCTAGCCTTTTTTACTAAACTCTCTCCCCAACAATTTTATAGAGGTCTTTACAAAATTACTTTTTTCAAGTCTTCGTTTTACGTTAAATTTTTGGTATCTGGGAATCGAAGGGCATAGTGTCTTATAATAGCCCAATTTAGTTTCGCTACAAACTAGGCAGCCATCCACGTACGCATATGTGTCTCGAAAGCCAGCTGTTCCAATGTTCATTCCCTTTGGGTATTCAAATAAAGCATTTGCATAACCAAAAATACAGTCCACTGCACTCTGAGCACGTCCGGCAAGTGAAAAAGCCAAGTATTTTTTACTCTTTTATCCATCTCTCGCTGATAAAAACTTTTAACATTATCTAAAGTAAAAATCCCTGCTTTCATATTGTTAAGTTTTTCGTTCGGGAGCTGTATAATGCTTAACCATACACTGTTGGTTTTAACCTCTTAAATCGTCGAACATTCGCATATTTGCTTCTATTTTAACTTGTAAATTCTTTCCGAATGCATTTTTCATTTTCGGGTTTAGTAGCCACCCTCCACCTCGTCCGATAGTTCTAGTAAACCAAATTTTAGTAGCTTTTCACACCCCCTTTGAACCACCCTTCCCTTTAACTTATCCTTGACAACATTAACTATGCCATATAGGACAAAAACATCCTTTACTCCAACTTTAAGAGGAGCAGGTTTCATAACTGGCATCTTATCTGAATTCCAGTTAAGTCTAAAAATTCGCTCTGTTAACGTTCTGATCATTCGTATTGTTACGCCTTTTCCTTTAAACTCCTTAACTGGATTCCTAAATCACTTACTGAAGCACAAGTCGTTCTCCTTTCAACGTTGTAAAAGGTTTCTAAGTTAAGCTCATCCCTTAACTATTTGAACTCTATTTCTATTACCTTCTCGACTTCGCAACCATTATATTGCTTAACTTTGTCCACATGATTTTCCTTGGCTTCTTTTCCTTAAAGTCTATACTATTTACTTGCTCACTTGGCACGGACGATGCTCAAACCTCAATATTCACCAATCTACAATTAAACTTTTCGTAAACGCTCCTCCTAATAAGACATCGTAACCCCTAGAAAGCCGGTGCTTTACACATTGAAACATACATTTTATCAAGTTTGGTTAGTAACTACCAGTTACTCGAATGTGCCGAGAGTGCTGTGACTCTCACCTCCAAAAATACATTAAACTTTCCTTTCAATACTTGACATAGATTAATGCTTCTTAATTCTCTTATATGATATATTACTGCCCTCTTCCATAGAGTCTAAACCAAATATACATTGCTCTTCACTCAATTCGCCTGTAACGTTGACGCCGTCACTCATACTATCACTCTTCATCTCCGCTGTTAATTTAACAATAGTTTACAAAAGCACAAATTTTCCTCATCCTAAAAATTACTTTGTCCATAACTTTTTTTGGTACTCAAAGGGTGCATTTACGTATCCAAATGGTATTATGGTTCATTGGACCCTCCTTCCTTTTGTAATTGTAAAAGAGAATATTTCGAGAATCTTTGTGTAAAATTCGTTGATAAAAACCTTTTGCAATGTCAAGAGAAGTAAAAATTTTATCCCCTCTCGCCTTCAAATTTATAAAAATTTCTTTAGGAACGCCATACCTTTTTAAGACTCATTGCTTATTTAAGCCTTGTAAAGCGTCACACAACCGCATGAACTTTTCGGGCTCCTTCTCAATCTCAACCTTAGTTACCGTCTTCAAAACAGGTTTTTCCACTACAACCAAACCATGATCCCATTCATAGTCTGAAGAAGGTTCGAGTTGCGCAATTTAGAGAAGTTGTTCGAATTTCTCTAATAACTTTTCTCTTCAGTCTGTCTTTATAGCATACTTGCACCATACATACGAGGAGTGCTCCAACTTTATGAGTAACTTTTATGGGCTCCAAAATTATAATCCTTCTTTCGTGTTGCTCCCAGCATAGTTTATATACTCTAAGTGCCAACTTTTAACCATAGATTTCCTTACCTCATCACAAAAATGAATCGTGTTAAACTTTTCTCTATAACTTCAAAGGAGACTTTTTATCGCCCTTTCCAAGCACTACATTTTCTGCCGAGATAATTAGTTCTTCTTCTTGTCAAATATAAGGATATTTACATCGTCATCCTTTTCGTATCTTAAGAACTAGGAAGTAGCTAAATCCTTGTTCTTTTCCAAGTATCATATATGTATGGTTAACATTTACTTTCAATTTTTCTGCCCTATTAAGGGTCAACAAACACTCTACGACCAATGCTTTCGTATACTTTGCCACCAAAAACGGTATACTTCCCTTTACTATAATATATGTAGAAACCTCTCCTCTTAGCCCACTCAGCATTAATATAACTTCTATCCGAACCAGAATCTAATTTAACACGACACTCAAACTTTCCAATTATTCCAAGTATTAAAATGCTTCTTGTTGGATAAAACCCTTTTTGAACCTTGTAAATCCCTTTAGGTGGTCGTTTAGTCTCAGAGGGATACCTTCGCACTTGCAATTTTAAAGCCTGCCTCCACTCTTTTTTTCGCTGTACAAACATGTTTACAAAATTTTCAAGAAGTTATAGCTTACGCTCCTCCTGTTCTCCGTTCACCTTTTCCATACTTATATTTCTGTACTATCAGTTTGCCTCAGTCATAATCTCCTATACTTCTCTTCGAAATTCTGAGGAGTTAAAATTGGTTATATTCGCTGAGCGTTTTAATATTATTTCCCCCCCCCCTGAAATCTTCTTTTTTTTTTTTAATAGCTGCACTCTTATGCTCAATTTGTTCACTTTTGTCCCATACATCCTCCATAACTCACAAGATTAAAAAATAAAAAAATTTTTTGAATAGGGATTTTAAAATATGTTAAGGGATATAGAAGCTTCGTTGTTAAATCTGGAGCGGCACTACCGCAGGTAGAGGCTATAAAAGTGTAAATATATGTATATCCAGGGTAGGAAAAGATGTACAAATAAATTCACTAGACATATATATATAACCCATAACCCAGTAATTAAGCTGTCCCGCAGGAAGCAAAGAGCATTAAAAAATAAACTCTCCACGAGGGTGTGCTATCCACTTATTCATTTATGAAGTTGGCGTACTACAGTTAAGAATGTACGTCCTTTTTACTGCTTAATCTTTATTCCCTTTGTAGTAAAGGGTCGGATAGTACACTCCAGATGTAGGGGAAGTTGACCTTCTACAGTCATCTATTTAAAGCACACACTAGCTGTATTTTTGTTTTATAGGATTAATTCTTATTAAAATTATCATTGATTTTACTTATACTGTCACAATTACTAAGATTATTATTATTATTCTATTGTTAATATTATTGGTATTAGTAGATAGAGTAGTAATATAAGTATTCAATTTGTCAGTTGAATTGGTTAGTACCAACAGGTGCTTAGGTCTCCTATATTTGGTATACCACCGAAGATCGTAGGTATTACCGTAAATAGCAATTTGTTGTGAGTGCTGGCCTGTAAGCATTTTTTGCGTTGTTTTTGATCAGTTCTGTGATAAATTCAATCTTACACCCCCGTTAGAGATGCCAGTTCCTTATAAACCACGGGGAGTCGGTACACAATGAAAGAAAATTATTTTGTAGGGTTTGTAGTCTATTTAAGTGTCTCATGGAAGAGTGGATCCAGCGGAAGGCGCATGCGTGGGTATAGTTCTTACGCATTTAGATAGAAGCAGCTAAAGAGGGTATAAAACATTACTAATAGTTCTAAATTTGTTAGTTAAGTAGTCTACGTGAGTGTCCCCCTTGAACTTGTAACCAATAACTACTCCAGGATACTTAGCCTGCGAGCACCAGAGATCATAATAATCGTAAGTTGCACACTGGGCGAGGTTTCCTTCTTCGCGAGATCAGTAAAGCCCTGCATTTTGTGGGGTTAGTTTAAGGTTATTAGATGCGAACCAGCTTTCAAGGAGTTCTAAGTATGATTGCATACTTTTTATACCCAACTGGACTGATTTGGAACAAATTGTATAGATTGCAGTATCGTCAGGATGCTGCGCAAGGGAAACAGCACTGACCGTTGGGAAAATAGAAGTGAAGACAGAAAAAAGCAGAGGGGATAAAACGGGGCCCTGTGGAGTCACCTGCAGAAACAGAGTACGAGTCGGAGGCTAGGGTTTTTATCTTGGCTTTAAATATTCCATCTTTTAATAAGGACTATTAATTAAATCAAGTACGAAGGAATAATATAATTTGTCATTTTCGAAATTAATTCTTCGTGCCATACGTTATTAAAGGCTCCTTCGACATCTAAGAATACAAAAATTGTAGCTTTTATAATTTAACGTTTTGGTAACGTGTCTGGAAAGCCTTAAAATCTGTTAAGTGGTGGAATGACCCTTTCGAAAGCCAAATGGTAAATAAGGAATCACAGTCACTCTCTCCACAAAATTCTGCAACCTATTTAAAATAAGTGCTTCTGCAATTTTTCCTAGGTGGTAATCTTTGACCGAGAGACCGGAGGTGGTCATCTTTGGGATCATGACCACATGGGAAAGTTTCCAGCGTTCTGGAAACGTTTGTAGAAGAAGCATCGTATCCGCCAATTTTACAATAAAAGTGAGTGCAGTTAATAGATGTTTAAGCAATAGATTAGTTATACTATCTGAACCTCTCGCTTTTATGGTGGAAAGTGTTCTTATTACTTCAGTAATTTCTTCCAGTGTGGTAAGCGCTAGCGAATCAACGTGTCCATTCTTCATTAGTGTAGGGAATAGTGGGTAAAACGGAATAGTTAAGCTGTAAGATTTTGAGAAGAGGAATCAGAATGAGAGATTAGGGATTTTGGAAACAGATTAGCCTTGTCCAAAGGGGAATAACGGCGTGACCTTCGTGGTGGGTTAGGTATGAGTTTAAGGAGGGTTTATTTTTGTTCTTCAACCCTTTTGCTAATTTCCATAAAAAGTGGTCGGAGGCTTTTAAATTTTTTAGCTTGTTTTATTGAAAAAATTAAGTTCTCTTTTAACCCTATAATTCGCTTGTTTAAAAAGCGTTTGTCGTGCGGGATGTAGTAAGCGCGTATCTTCCTTTCAAATGCCTCCTTTTGGGAATTGTGCGTTTCAACTTCTCCGGAAGTATAAGAGGTGAAACAAGTAGGGTTTTGTGATCTGTTGCTCGATTGTGTGACTCAAGAACTACGGACTCTAAGTACGTTATTGCATCATTGAGGCCATAGATAGACGAAGGATCCATAAAAAAGGAAAGGTCGTCTTCCAAATACCCTTTAAAACTAGACCACTTCGTTATTTTCTTCTCCATTTCAAGTAAATTGTAGAGAGTATCCTCAAGTGTAGTTAGAACAAAATGGTGGTCAAAAGAAAATTCCCACAACGCTGTTATAGAAATTAAAGCACAAATGTTCATCAGGGTAATATCGAGAACATTGACTGTGTAATTTGTGGCATAATGAGTTGGATCTCTAGACCTATTCACAAGGATTCCTATTTCTTCTGCAGGTCTTTCAAGAAAGACCCCATGTGGGTTCGTGCCGGTACTATTCCAGAGTGAATGTTTCCAACTGAGATCTCCGCCAACAATTACTGAGGTCGTGCCAGAGAATGTTGTACCGATATCCCTCCCTTCTAATCTTTTGTCGGGAGGTTTATAGGTTGAAAAAAAATGAACAATACCCTGGTTATTGAGCTTCCAATTTAACTCCTACGGCCTTAACACCGGAAAGTTGCTAATTAGTGAACGTATTTGGCTCAGCTAATTGGTAAAGGCTCCTATTTTATATTTTGTTATAAAAAAAATAACCCTTGATATTAAATAGGGTAAAAAATTATTTATATGTTATTGTTGATAACTACTTAAAGTTGGGTTATTTATTTCTAAGCCTCAGTTTCTGTGTAAAAATTAAATATTTTAAAGATCTCTGATATTTACCTTATTTATTTAGGTCTCGTTATTTAGCTAGGTAAAGAGCTACATATAAAAAAGTTACCGATAAAATTGAACCCCTTTAAAATAAATTTATTCAATATTATTCGTTGCAAGACTACAGAAACTCACGAAATAAGCTTATTTGCGGGTAGCGTTACCATATCATAGGAAATCGTCAGGGGAGCTCTTGAAAAAAAAAGGTTGCAGATAATGATTCTATGGACCACACTGAGATAAAATTCTGAAGAAATATCAACTAAGATATCAAAAGTTATATACACAATAAAAAACCTTTTTCTTTGCGCTTTTTGCGGTTACTACTTTCTATTTGACTCGACTCTCCAACTACTTACTTTGGTAACCTAGTTGATTTTTTCCTTTACCCTCTTATCGCATGCCACAACTATGGAACTTTACTTTACTTTGGAAAAATAAAAAATTTTAGACATAAAATGAGTAAACAGAAGATAAACTAGTTTTGACAAAGGGAGGTTAGTAAATCTAGTAATTTACTTTAAACCCCATCCTTTGGTATTAAAAAATTCAATATAACAAATTCAATCGCCTGTAGCTATAAAGAAGGCCATAACTGAGCCGGTTTTACAAAATTTTATTTGTTAAAAATCAATGCTTTTTTAGTCAAATTATGACCCCGTATGCAATGATCGTAAACCGTTCACAGTTTGAAACCGCCATAGATCCATCCCCCACCTCCCTCCATGTTCCTGAAACCTGAGATACATTTATTTTTGGTTCCAAAAAGTAAGCCTTATTGATTAGATGTAACATATGATTTTCTAAAGGTACAGAGCTAGGGATAACGCAAATTAGGTAAAAAGTTTACCCATCGCAATAAGGTGACGGAAAATAATAAATGTCAAAAAAAAGGTTTTTTATTAAGTGAAATGTAAGAATTTGAGATTAATGAGGACGAATTATGCCAGTGTGAACAGAAGGAAGTGTTCCCTCAATGGCTGCTGTAAAAGAGTAATGCTCTCTATTAATATTTTACATTAATAAGAATAATAACAATAATCAATTGATAATAAAAGACTACCGAAGTAGTCTTTTGGTGTCCAAAGAGTTGGCGACTGGTTGCTTGCAATGTTCTTTAATGTACTGAATAATAAAGTCAATGGCGACTATTATTATTATTAATAGTAGTAATAGTATTATAATATAATAATTAGTATTATCAGTGCACCTAAATTATCCGCCCCTCTAGGAATTATAATGTCTGCATATTTTTTAGAAGGTTGAATGAAATCATCATAAGCAGGTTTCACAAAGTCGATGTACTGCTTTAAAATACTGTCTAAATCACGATTGCGTTTCTTTAAGTCCCTCAAAACTTAAAAAAAATATTAAAAAAAAACTTGTAAAAACCATGTGGCTCAACCTCGTTTGGCTAACCGCGTGTCGTTGTCGCAGTCGACAAAGATCTTCAAATGAAACAAATCGCGAAGTTCTTTACAGTCGAAGCAAAGAATCCCTTCAAAAAGAATAATCTTTTTTGGACACACCCGGCAGGTCTCGGAAGATCTGCTTAATAGTATAAATCATGAATTTCTTAACTGCACTCCTAAAAACGTTGAGATTCTAAAAATAGCACGAGCGGGAAAATTATAACAAAATTCAGAATTTTAATGATACTATTGAAGTTTTACTAATTCACTATAAGATTGGAACAATAAATCAAGGATGCTTAGGAAATTTTATAAAAATTATTCAATGGAAGCTGCACTAAAAAGAGGAGAGGGAGAAGAACAAGATTAAAATAGGTTGAGTAATAACTTAAAATAAAATGTTTGTACATAAAAATAAAAGAATAAGTTTAGCAGAATATTTTTAAGTTAAAAAGAATAAAAAAGGGGTGTATAAACCAAATAGTGGTAAGTCCTTAGTAAGATTTAGAAATAATAATTTTAGCTATAAATTTTTCTATAAATAATTGCTTAAAGAAAAAGAAAAATAGAAAAATAAAGCACTTTTCTGAAGCAAAAAATTAAGACCTAGTGTAAGTCTTTTGATCATAAATCGGTACGTCAACCTCTTTACCGGAGCGTAAATCAGATAAAACCTGTTACAGAATAAAAAATATAAAAACTTGCTAAAAAAAAAAAAAAATTAGCACCTGCACAATGAGTTTGAAATCAAATGCAGTTGGATTATCAAAGTTGTAATAATTAACGTCAACCTTTTCAATGTCAATAGGCCTATAAAAGCTGACCTTTAGGGTTTCATTTTATATAAAAGAATAATTGCGTAAAAAGAAAATTGTAAAATCAAATTTTTTGAAACGTACTTGGTGTATTATTACTGCCAAGTCCTCGCCAGATTGAAGACCCAGATCATTCTTTTCAAGCCCTTCAATAATTTTGCGGCAAACAGTGGTCTAAAAAATACATATTTCATACTCAAACCACAGAATTTTGGATTGACTTGTAAACCTTTCCGGAGGCAGTTCCTCCACTGACGCCGATAAGAAAAGGTGAATCTTTTAGTTAAAAGGCAATAAAATAACGTCAGTAAAATTTTTTCACAAAGAGACTGTACAATGCAAAACAAGTAACTAGTAAAGTGTTATAAAGAAACCCGTAGAACTCATGTCCACTCGTCTACTTCGGTTTCCACCCATTATTAATAAAAAGGTACTTTATGCCTACAACGTGCACCTCTCGTGCGATTAAAATGTTAAACAGGAAGGTCTTTAAAAAAACAAAGGTAATCAAGTTCATATGTAAATTTGGTTTATCAAAGAAAAATTATTGGAAAAGTAATAATTAGATTTCTGATTTGAATAGCCTGCAACCACAGATCTAATATAAAAGTTTTTCATAAGTTAGTGTTTACCCTAAAAAAATACTGCAACGGTTTGAAGGACTTAAGATTTTAAAACCAATGAAAATTTTCGTATTTTATTTAAACAAATGTTTGTGGAAATGCTCCATGTAATATAGTTTCACAGTCAATCTGAATATTTTATATAATATTATATAATATTTTAATCCCGACCACATAACTAGAGATACATCGATTGTTTTAGTTAAGTTGTTTCTCCTTTTTTTACTGTCTTGATTGATATTTATTGTAAAATAATCTCATAGTCTAGAAGTAGTTGTTGTATAGGCATTTATTAAGTAAAATGCATTATTTTTCATAAAATATATAATCTTGTTGGACTGAAAAGGAAGTAATATCGGGTCTACACGTTCAATTTTGTGTTCGTCTCCATTAGTAGAAACTGTAAGGAGCAAAAAGACCACCTTTCGAAGCCTTTGGGAGATGAATCTGCATCGCCGCCCGCCCAGCCCTCATGAGCGTAAGCTCTCCTCCATGGAAAAGTGAAGGTGAAGGGGGAAAAAAAAACCATTTTGATGTTAACATATATGTGGTGTATCAATGAAGACTACAAGACTTTGTTTTATGTTATTTTTTTTTGAACTTTCTTTTCACAAACCTTTTTAATTAGTTATTTTTTTAGTTTAGCGTCAAGGCTAAACCTTCGCCCGCCCAAGGGATATGTACCAGCGCATATCTAACTTAAAGCGTGTGTTAGTCATAAACACCTTTCTCGCATTGCATGTTTAGATGTGGATGTTTTAGGAGATTTATCCTGCAATTAAAGTCGTCCTCCATGCTCAGTCAGCTTTGGCACTACCAATAATATTCCTTACCGACTATCAATAAGGCGGGGAGCCCGCTGAACCTCCGGCGCCACGAGAACTTGTGAAGACAAGCACGCACGTGGTCTGCGGAATGTCGAATAGAGAAAATTCACATACTCGTTCACTGTTTGGCCTGCGATCCGCTGGGCCGTGGTTTTGGTCTCTTTAGAGCACGAAGCAAGGTATTGCGCATCATATCGTGCACGTTATGACCCGCTAGAAACTATGTTCAAACTAAAATACTCTTGGAGCAGTGAAATCGTTGTCCACTATGAATGGCTAGTCGAGCCACTAACCGTCTGCAGGAAGGAATTGGCGTAACACAGCTATTTCTCGAAGACAAGTAAGGAATCACATTTAGGTTAAGTCGAAATGCTAGTTCGAATATGGCTGCTATCTTTCTTTATTTATTTTCTGTTACTAGTATCCATGAATTAATAGCACTCACGAATCAGAGCTGGCACAGGAAGGTACCATATGCACGCTTCTCAGAGCTTCATGGTTAATGAGCCATTAGTGTCCTTCAGGAGTTTAAGTTTAAGAAAGAAGATAACTTTTTTTAATTTCAACTTGGATTATTGTTAATTTTTGGAAACCCACCTTTATTTCTGAGCTTAAGGGATACAAAAGAAAAACTAGTTGTAGATAACTAATTAAAATTTTTAAAAAATAAGTGACGTTAGATTTGCGCAGTAACAAGATACACGGCTCACTACTTTAAGTTTTAACAAGTGAAGCTAATAAATAAATAGAAAATAAGTACCGAAAACTATATTATTGGTGAGGATGCTTTATTAAATATATTTATTGTTTAATGGCTGTTCGGCTTTATTTATTATAAGAAATAAGAAACAAACTGGTATTATTTTTTACACTCGGCGCTTGCTTACTTTGATGACTTTTAGTAACGAAATTTTGAGACTTCAAGATTTTCAGAAATTTTGCTAGTTCTTAAGAAGCAGAAAATCTAACCAAGCGCTGATTGGCCGCAAAGTAAACATTGCGGAGTAAACTCCTTTAGCAGTAGTTCACTTGATAATTTAAAAAATATATTAACCGCTGATTGACGTTACACTTAAACCACTATAAAATTCTAACTATACCTCATATCAAGTCTGCTTATAGTAGCGCTTAACCTTAATAAATGGAAATACCATTATAGTTTTGAAGCGCTGTCAATAACAATATTTAAAGCACTTTAGCATGTTTTACATAAATAGCAGATCAATTTAAAAACCAAAAAAAAGGGTCCTGTGGTGAACAGTATATTTACTTTTATTCAGAATACTCATCCACTACCTTGGGAGCAGAAGATTTTCTCCACTCCAAGGAATACAAAGGAACAAAGGAGGCCCAAAATTGCTCTTCCACAACCAAATTTGGGTACAACCAGAAGTACACTCGAGCACCGCTTAAAAGAAATATTGCCACAAACAGAATCAAGCGGAGGACGCACAAGCTAAGCAGAAGCAAAATTAGGCCCAAAGTAGCATAAAACAGGTAAACCGCGCCCTCTTTCATAAAAGGAGGCCAAAGAGGTTGAAGAACGAAAAGTATAAATCCTAAAATGATGCCAACGCCTAGCAGAAAACAGTTTTACTTTAACAGCAAAGACATTAAATAAATTTCCAACACACCTAACATGTACTGTTTCCACTTGCCAACTTCAAAAGTCCAAATATAGAGAGAATCATCAACTGTAAATTGTTTTTTCAAAATCGGTCTGAGGATCTACTTACGAATGGTTCTTTTACAAGATTATATAAAACAATTCCTTTAAAATATTTCAAAGTCAACGTGTATTTTAATACAAAATTAACTTTTACCTTACTGCCGTTAGAAAGTTTGATCTTTTCGGCACTATGATAAAAATTTTCTTCTAGTAATCTTTTTTTAAAATGAAAAAGAAATGCTGTAATTTTTGATCAGGCAAACTAATAAAAATTCACGTGTAAATATTTACAAGTTATGAATATCCCAAACCGCCTAAAAAACAATTTCATTAAAAAGAAAAATTGTAACGCTCTTATTACAATCGTTCTTTCGTCAAGAGCAGTTAAAAGGTTTATTGGCACAAAAAACTATGTTATAAATTAAACTCCAGATTTATTTAAAAAAGGATTATACGATTTTTATGAATTAAAGTTACTATACTATGAATGGGATGAATAAAATGATATTTGCCAAAGCCTACGTAAATATAAAATAATGGAAGTGAATAACATGAACTAATATAATTGTACATTGAAAATGGGATAAACAGTAATAGAAAGGAGAGTCTAAATTTTCTTATTAATACCTGAACACAATAACCATACTTTATAAAAAATGGAAAATGAAAATCAATCTAAATTCCAAAACATCCAAAAAAAATAATACCTCTAAATATATCAATTAATAATAAATGGTAATAGCAAAAAGATGTTTATAATAAATTAAAACTAATAGTTTGATATGTACGTAAAATAAATATAGCCATGGCCCAAGCTATTAGCACAAATCTGCGCTATCAAGTTAGAAGCATAAAAAAGTTGTAAATCAAAAAATTAAATAAGTTAGAAGTATTTAGTCGTACTGCGTTAGACAGTTTTGAAAATCTTTAAGTAAATAACGCTATTCCAAACAAATCCATCTGTACCAGAAGCTTAAAATAAGAAATCGAGCTTTACTATCTAAAGCGACGTTAATAATTTGGTTAGAAAGGCAGACCTAACTTTTTACCTGTTAATCAGTTTTTATTATTCGATGCAGCGTTATTAATTACGTTTTTAAGGCTAACTTTATCAGCAACTCATAAATTTTTACTAGCTGATATAGCGTTATAAAATGTATTTTACAAACTGAAGCTAAGTGTAGAATTACAAAGTGGTGCAGTCTAACGGAAGCTAATTTATAAATGCTCACGCGCTAACTGTGAAACTATTTTATAAAGTAAAAAGAAGGTGTTACTGTTGATAACAAGTTCGTGTTAAAAAAATTTTAACACACTGCAAGCATTAAAGTAACGGGAAGAATTTCCCTTCCCAAGAGCAAAGATGTAAAAACGTAATAACTTAAACTTATCATTTACCTCAAATTTTGTTAAATTTCACTAAATTTTTTTTTGATATTTATCACAAATCTTAGAGCTTAAAAAATAAAAATTATTACTTATTAAGAATGTAGACAGCATGTTTTTTTCTAGAAATTTCTTTATAATTGCTCATCAAACATTTGGCGGCTCGAACACCTAAGCAGACCTTAAAAATAAGTTGCGTAAATGTTTTAACTACTAATAAAAACCTTTAAAGTATTCAACGTGCCTCTTTTCAGTAAATCCTTCTTTAGTTGAGCACTTTTTTCTCAAAAAATGAGCAATATCACGAGTTCGGAGGGCATCAAGTAATAGTTTCTAGAAATAATATGATAAAATGTTATGTAATAAATAAAATCAATATAAAAAGAAAAATCCTAGTTTTTATACCTCATCAGTAGATAGGCTTGTCTTCTTATTTCCAGCATCACGGGCCTCTAGTTTATGAAAAAAAAAGGACTAACATTCGAAAAGTGCCACAGTATATTACAGTAATTTAACTATGATAAGAAGTAAAATTTAAGGATATAATAGTCGAAGGTTAAATTAAAACCTTTTCCTCTTGCTGTCACTCTTATACCAGAAGGCATAGCATACAAAAGAAATAATAAAACTAAAAATAACTTTAAGCTAGAGCCAATGAATAATTAGTTGGTGAGGTGAGTATTATATATAATATTAATTGTTATAGCTAAATCTTATTAAACCTTTTAATGAACTTTTTGTAAAGCTAAATACTAATTGCCAATGTTACTTAAGTCCCAAATCAGATTCTTTTACAAATAATAAGAGGGAAAGTCAAGGGCACATGTTGCAGGTACGTTTGCGCTACCAAAACTTTGTCCAGTTTACAAGTAGTTTTAAATTTTAACAAAAAAAAAATAATATAATGAGCCTACGAGGTAATATTTGTAATTATAGGTATAACTGCAAAGTCGAAGTATTTAAAACATGGTGATTTTTTTAAAAATTTTAATATATAAAGGGACTGGGTAATAATTATCTCACCGGAAAAGATAAAATAGCTTTCAAGGTTTCCCAGTTGCTAAAATGGTACTTAGCGAGCCATAGTATCATGATCAGAATCATTGACATTAGCGGATGGGTGTCTAGTAACTTAAGAGTCGGATAGTAGCGGGTAAAGCCTTATCTTCACTAAAACTAGAATTCATAGCACTCGCAGGTACTGCAAAAATGCTAATATTACGATAAAATAACTTACGTTGAGTTATTAAAAACTAAAAAGTACTTTTGACTTGCTGATGAACTGCACACCTTGGTTATTTACCCATAAAACTAGAGGAAGACCGGTTACTTTCTCGTGTTTTTGTCACTATTCGTAAGGGAAGAATTTCTTAAGCGTTTAACGTAAAATAAATGTGACACACTCTGTGAATGTCATGCTAGCAAACGACTTGCAGCTTCTGAAATCGAGGACTGTGCACTTAAAGATTAATTTTTTTAGCAAAGGACGAGAATTATCGCATCATCACGGCGCCTAAGCGTGACAAAGCATTGCACAAGAGAAAATATATTCTGATGGTGGTCCTTCAAAAGAAGGTTACTTGCTATGTATAAAGGTTAACGCTCTTCCTGGGGGCATGGAATACCAATTTATTAAGACCTCCCTACTGTTGGTCCTGGTACGCAAACCCAGAATTGCCCACCGCAAGTTCCTAAAACTGACGACTGTCTATCACTTGCATGCTCCATATGAAGAATTTCGAAAAAGTTGGCGTCAAAAGTAATGAGGGTCACCTTACAAAACAGCTTGCGAAACTATTCGATCTTTGCTACTGATTTTCGACTTGAGGAGAGACACAAAATATAAATACCGCGACTACAAGTTATTCGCGAAGATTTTACTGTCTTTCAATTCACTCCTTTTTGTAGCTCCAAAGAATTCGTACTTTGCCCTCTAAAACAAAAACACAACTTCTAAGCGGCCGCAACAACAGAAACAAATAGCAACACCCATGAAGATATCGACTACTGCTTGCTATATTGACGAAAAACCTGCCAACGATGTTAAATTACATACTTTTATAATGGTTTCTTGAGCACTCTTTGAATGAATGCAAATGGTTTTCAAAGGATAACAAGAGCTGTAGGTGTTGTTGCAGGATGAAAAAAATAAGTGATATATAAGCGAGCCTAAATTTATTTTAGATAAACTTTAAGGTTCAGTGGGGCACAATTATTCTAATTAAGAAAGAATTTCCTCTTGACACATGACACCAACCCAAATCTTAACTGCTGAATTAGTTAACTTCGCCAGGCCGACATCTGCTTCTACCAGATATTGCTATCAGCAATATTTAAAGTTCTGTGACCACGGCTTACCCTACCACTATGGCCCCTTGCCTGTTAAATAGGTTTTTTACAGTTCAAAGCTTTTAGAAAATAAATTAGTGATAAGTCGACTAAATCGACTTATTGGAAAGGAGCTGTCAAAGAAATTCAAGTTTAAGTTCCATATTGAAGGTCAAAGGGTCGCACCTTCTTCTGACACTAGTAAGCGTTTGTCCTTAATTTAGCTTAGTGAACGGCGAACTAATAGCTTAAGACGACATAGGCGAAGTCATTAACCTCAGAGTATGACATTTACCCTCCAATTGCTATTGAAACGATAACTAAAAATAACTAAAAGCATCCTCGCTGACACTTAGATTTAATTAAAGTGGTCATCACGGTCGAAATGCAGGATATTGTTAAATCGGCCACTGCTGCATCAATATAATGCTAAATCAAATCTTCCTGGTGGCAATGTTTCAGCTATGTTGCCTTGTAAACTGGAAGATTTTCGTTGCACTGTAAGACGGTGGCTTTTGTAATACTGCCCAGGCATCACTCCAGGTTTTTACGTCTAACGTATACCGATTCAACATTTTTTTTTCGGTAGTCCACAAAGTGGCTGAAGTCACTATATTTGGCCGCTTGACTTTCATAAAGCCTTGCCGGAGTCCCATTTTATATGACAAGAAACACATTAGCACAAGTGCAGACGATGCACAGACATTCTAAAATCACAGCAGCGAGAGCCCCATATGGTATTTTTCTCACTCCTCTTCTTAGCGTTCTATATACACAAAACATATATATGAAATAAAGAGAAAAAATGAGAGAGACTGAAAAGAAAAAATTTTTGAGGCTATATGCCTTGTCCATTTTATAGTACTTTTCGCACGACCTGTAGTACTCGTAGTTTGAGGCAGAAAAAAAAAGTCAATACAATTTACTAAGTATTAGGAGATTGTTGTATATTAGTTATATCTAACCTTCTATAAACAGATGATACGGCGCTCTTCTTGTCAAAGCAAATCGTTCTACTACTCTTGTATGTGTAGTGGTATCTAGTCGCGCTTGTTAATCGGTGGCTTGATGGGTTGAGTCACGCACTGAAGTTAGATTCGACCGTAGACTGCTTAGTTTTGCTAATAGCAAAGTTAATTTTGCGGAGGTTAACCTATCTCCGTGTGTAAAAATTTACAGTGTGCGCCTAAAGTGCATCGCCAGGGTTGTCCGAAGCGTGCGCCTATCTTGGGCTCGCATGTAATTTCTTGAACCCACTAGTTTATATGTCTACTAACACGTTTAAATGAAAGAGTAGATACATTTTGGATAAAAGCTCTAAGTCGTTCCAAACCCAAGTTTTCGTGCATCGTATCTTTGCGCACGAAAGAGATGAGCCGGTCGTTAGTCTTATGAGCTTGTTTTGTTGCATCTGCAGGAATGCGATGGTCGACGGTTTTACTTAAGCCTAAGCAATAAATTTTATTAGGCTCAGTACTTTTATAAATGATTTCTGCCTGCCGATTCGGGGGCGATTACTTTTTGGCGTGATGGGAACAAGCTTTGATGGTATTATAAATAGTAGAGAGTCGTTATCTACCATTAATTTTTGGTGGAAAATTTTAATAAGTTGCTAAAAAAAGATCGTTTTATTTTCGAAATAGCCAGGAGGAGGAAAAACTTAAAAAGTAAAGAATGTGGAATAAAAATAAATTTAAAATAAGGAATAAAGATTTTATTATGAGAAAAATAATTTCTTTATTTCAATTTTTTATTTAAAAATAATGTTTTTATTAATATTTTAGTTCACACGAATTTAAAGTTAATTTTTTTTTTCATGTTAACATTTAAAATTTACCGATATCTTTTTTTTAAAAGAGAATCGTTATTTTAGTCATGTTACATCATAAGTGGAGAAAAGTATTTAAGACATATGCCTTATACCAATCTAGTTTCTAGTAATATTGTCAATACCTAAAACCCTCACCTGAGAAAATAATAGCAACATTCCTATTTTTGCATTTGTAAACTGAACATTATATAATAAAAAACTAATATTAAAAGTGGGTCTCTTTACTTTATAACTTCTAATTTATGTTGCGAGAGGACCCATTTTTTATTGTGAAAGAGTACTACCTTCCAGTTTTCTTTCTTGTTAACTTGTAACTAATCATGTTCAGATTTTAAGTATATATTTACCCGCTAAAAGAGATGTTGAGGAACTAAGAGATAACCTTCTAAAATTGTATCAAAACTTTCAAAATATTATAAAAGACGTTAACCCAACTTGGGATAGCGAAATTCTGGAGATGGTTAGAGAAATGCGGGAAAAAACAATAACGATTGAAGGTATTGAAAGATCGTTGATGTTTAAAGTAAAAACAGTTTATGCTTATTGTAAAAATAAATACAAAAATATGCTTTTAGAGTATCTTACTGACTTAGAGGAAACTATAACAATAGCTGAAAAACATCCTGATAACTTTATACTAACCGCTTCTGATCTAAGTTAGGTTTTGTGTTTGATTTATCTTCACTTTTTAAAACCCTTTAATAATATATTGAACATGTTTTTTTCGTTTGTTTCTTTATCCCGGTAATTATCCCTTTTAAGGAAATTATTTAAATTTTTTTTTTTCTTGTTTTTCTTTAACACCTTGTAAATTTCTTGACTACAGTAAAGATGCTAATTATTTTTAAAGTCTCAATAGTTGTTTTAACTTGTTTAAAAGCGAAAAATTCTATTTTTAATATATTTTAAAGTTAACGATATAAATTAGATTTCGCTGTAAAAGATAACAAGCAAAGGAAAGGTATTTTTAGGCCTATTGGACAAATATTATAAACTTTGCAAATTTTATTGGAAATTTTCTAAAAATAGTTTTCATGTCAAATTTTCAATTAAATTAATCGGCAAGTATAAATAAATTTGCTTTCTTTAGATGAACGAAAAAAGTTTGTTAATGATGTCAAAAAATTAGCGCAAGTCATTGAAAAAGAACTCACCAGCGAAGCGACAAAGTTTCGTAGTATTGGTTTTTAGCTGATATGCAAAAATAAGTTTTATAAAAAAATAATATTGGCCGAACAAAAATGTTTTTTGGAAAATTAAATTTTCTAGTTTAAATATTTGTCACTTTTTGCACGAATATTACAATCTGTTCTTCTAATATCATATACTAAATTTTAGTACAGAAATTTGTATTAATTTTTAAGACTTTTGGCTTTATTTTAATTAGGTTATAAATTATATATCAAATTAAATTTCTGTCTCACGGTTTTATGTAACTCATTGTTTCCAGCGCAAAACTAGAAGTCTGCAGGAAAAGAATGTTAATCCAATCTTCGAATCCCACTACTTTAAAAAAAAGTAAATTTTGGCACTTATATAAAAAGTTAAATATATTTAAAAGATTTTTAAAAATTTTAATTTTTTTAAAAATTCAGGACTTAAAACAAATTTTTATTTAATTATCTCAATTTTAAAAATTATAATTATATCTTTAAAGTGAGTAACGGTTACAAGAATCCTCAAAGTGAATTTGAATTCCAAAATCAGGCAGTAATTAACGACTATAAAAATCGACATCAAGTTTTTATATAAAATTTTTTTAAAAAAAATGTTATATTAAAAAAATTTATATAATAGAAAATAATGGCTCAACAGGATCAGGACTTGGAAGAAATTAGCACAACTATCGAGAATATACACAGCATTGCTCAAGAAACAAACAGGGCTTTAGCAGAGCACGACAGGTTTAAAAGAAAAATTTAAATTATTCTAAAACTGAAAAAAAAAATAAAAATTATTTATTTTTTTTTATTTATTAAGATTGCTGGATGACTTATCGTCGACCATAGAAAATACCGAATCTCAATTAGACAACGTGATTAAGAAAGTCGATCGAGTTATTGGAAAGATCAACGGTTGGCGTCGAAAAAAAATTCATTAATTTGAAATTAATTTATTATTGCAGGAGGAAAACAAACAGCAATCATGATTTTCTTGGCCGTGGTGCTCGCTGGCTTACTATTGGTGTACTTTGCTTTTTAAAATAAACAAGATTGAGATTCATTTATGAAGTGGAGATTTCCTTTAGCATCTCAGTATATAATTTCGGAGGCGGCGCTCCCGTAGAAGGCCGTCCACGATATCGGCGCGTTCCATTCAGCCAAAGGTCGGTTCTTGCGCTGATACTTGCGTCTCAGCTCGAGCCACGCATCCATTTGCTGGGCAAATCGAAAAGCTTCACTGGCATTGTCTCCTTCGGCGCAGAACATGATCTGCGTTAAAAAATCAAAATTATAAAAATATTTAGTAGAAAAAATAACTTCAAAAGAACTTGAGAAAAACATATAAATTTTGATCCACGATATTCGTAACAGCAAGGCGCATTAAAAAAGTTGAACTCATTTAATATTTTATGAATTTAATTTTTTATAATCTTATAGTACTTAAAAGTTTTGCGTATAGTGTAACAGAAGTACTTATTTCATTTGAAAAGTTTATATAGAAGGAAGCAAAGTACCAGGATTACTAGGGAAAGATTTTTTTTCTCACATTCCTCATATAAAGTTCTTGTGATTCCTCCTTATCAATCAAAAATCTGAATGAGAAAAACTGATTGTGTACAAAAGTATGCCTATTGAAAAGGGAAGCCGAGAATTCTTATATTGATTAATTTCGGTAAAAAAGTTATCTTCCTTTAAGTCGGGCCAGAAATTTTTAAGCAGAGAAGACTTAGCTCCTAATAAAAAATTTTAATTATAAATATGTATATATTAAACTATAAGAATATTTTAAAAACCTAATGACTTTGTGAAAGAAGCAGAACAAAGACAACGAAAAGGTGACTGAAGCAATCGTTCTTGAAGATAATTGCCGAGATCACTGCTACTAAGCAAAATAAGCTTTTCCATTTCCTCACTTTGAAACCATTCTAAAAGTTGCTGTACAAATTCTTTACGAAAAGGCTATTTAAATATTATGTTATTCTCTTTTATAATTGTTTTTTATGAAAAAATTTACGGTAATTACGGAGGAACGCATTTGCAGAAATATAATTTTTTCCTCAATTAAAGAATACACTAAGCAAAGAGTTTGTAAAATAAAAAGTGTAATACTATAAAAAGGAACCTTGTATTGGTGTCGTTAAAGGGAAGTTCCCATCCTCTTTAAAGGCGTTTGGGCCGCAAAAGGGTAGGACGTAAGGAGAATGAAAGAAGCCTGCAAATTTAATTTCTGAAAGCAACGTTGAGATATGAAGATCGATACAGAGCTGTCCGACATTTCCAATAGAAACGGCAGGCTTTACGTTTAATTTATTATGCTATTAATATATAATGTTAAAGATTAAGAATGATTACCAACGCCAAAGTGTGCCCCTTAAAACTAAGATTTTTAAAGTCGTTAGAAGGCACAAACATTAAGTTAAAATAAACAAAAAGAAACTAAACGGCTATGCTGGTAATCCTCTTGAGGTCTTAATAGGCTTAGGAATCATCGAGACTTGAACCCTTGAAAAACTTTAAGATACTTTAAACTTAGGAAAAAGGGCGTTTTTTGTAAAGGGGTTAATCAGATTTACTAAACCCTTTAAAAAAATATCTTTTTTTGACTAGTTATATTTTTTACTTTTGATACCGATATATTGCTAAGTATTAAACTTAGCTTATTACTAGAGTCTATCTTATTTGGGTTATTAGCTTGATTTCTTTCTTTAATATACAATTTAGTTGACTTTTATTATTTATTATAAGTTTTTGTGTTAAAGTGAAAGCACATCTAACGCAAGACAAAGATGTACAGCACTAATCCACTCCATTGTTCTATAGCGAAGCGACCATTACTAAAAACTATTTTTCTTTTATTTTCTTTAACACTGAAATATATATAATTATATTTTTGTTTTATTATTAGAAAAATAGTGGGCCGGGCACATATCTTCAGAAGCGAATTAGCTTTTGTTTTAAAAAAAAAGTGCAATTATAAACTGGTTAAATAATTTTTTAAATAGAAACTTTATAGAAAGGCTATGGGATCTTTTTGACCGTAATATTAAGTATAGATAGAGCAAACAGGATGTCGAAACTAGATTAATCCTACTGTACCCAAAAAAAAAATTCTAAAACAATAAAAATGGGTCACACTATTTAGTAAATATAACACTATAACTAAAAAATTTATTCAAACGGTTCTGTACTTTTATTCCGCATTTTTGTGCAATTCTCTTTTTATATTCGGCCTCGGGGTTCTGCAGTGAAAATTTAGCTATGACTGCCTACAACTACCTATGAAAAAAAGTCGTAGTTTTTTATCTTAAAACATAATTGATCATTTGTAAGCTAATAATAATAGGGTAAAAACAAATAAGGAGTATAGGTAGTTCTATAAACTGCCCATCTGCTTTGACACAGACATTAGTGCAGGAGTAAATGCAGGTTAATAAAACTGAAGTCGTTCTCGCAAAATCTAAGGATTAATAGTCGTGAACTACGCATCAGGGATTATAACTATCATTTAAAAATTCTTAAGATAAGGTCAAATTTTCTAAATCATAGTTGAGAAGCTGTGCTTTGAACTGTAAAGCAACAAAAGGTATTATATAAGTTACTAGTATTCAAAATTTCTTGTTTATTGGTGTGGTTAGTGTACGTTGTGAGGCGTAAAAGTTCTAATTTAAGAAATAAAACTTTTTTCTTCAATAATTGAAAATAGTAAAAAAAAAATTGCATATACTTCATAATAGACGATGGCATAAAGAGGCATAACACCCGAAATATTTGAAATACGAGGTTTTTCATAGAGCAAATTAATTTAAGAATTAGTTATTGTTAATAATGACTTTTGCAGATGCTTGGCATTCTCGAGAATTAAATAGCTTAACTTGAACGGTCTAAAATTTTTCTTGTGTACAGCATATCCAGTTCTGTACGAAAACGCTTACTTTAGAAGTTGAGGGCGAGGTTAGGCATGCGACTATCAGAGACCGAAAAAGAGCCCAGGGTCTTGAGTTTGCGAGACGATGCTCCTATAACCGCTGGGCTATGACGTCACCCTCGATCCCGGTATGAGGGTTATACGTATTGCCTGTTATTCACAACCGCGTCGCAAGGGTAGCGGTAACGCGAGCCGTTCCAGGGTTCGTATATGAATCTCGTCATTTAGTAAGGGCCCGGAGTGACTATTGCGCATTGAAAGTAATCTTCAAGTTGTCCAATGTACGGTGGACCGGTCATCAATAACAGTCACAGTAATTGGTTTTGATGTAACAACAACCCTGCCACGGTGATTAGTGCCCTTGTTGGAGAAGCGTAGGCAGTTTATAATAACATATCGAGCAAGGACATCTACGTTGCACACAGAAGCGCTTGTGAGGGAATAGTGACCACGGAGTATTTGCTGGTTTAAGCTTAAAGGGTGTGATCGCTGAAAAATAAGTCTAGATTGTTGAAGAGAGCAGGAGGGACGGCTCACGAAAGCGACTTGTAAAAGCCTTCTGTTGTTTATTTAAAGTGGAAGCCACATATTATCTTTTTTAGCAAGATCCAGGAGCTACTGTGTGGTGATGTGGCCAAAATCTAAATTCAGGCTAGAATTACAGAGATACATCACCCCTCTACTTTCGGCGCCGCACAACGATCTCGACAGTTTTACCACTACGAAAAGCATGCTGAGCAGGTGATAGAGGTTGGGATTCAAGAAAGGTCGCGCCGTCTAAGAGTCGCTTCCCCGCGGTTGTTATGGAGGGCAATTAGTTTTCTCTGTTGCTACTGTGAAGATGGTCTAGCTTAAGTTAGGCTTAGCGGCAACGAAGCTTTTAGCGGTTCTCTCATAAAAGATTTTTTAGAAACCCTGCAAACGATCATGGAATTATCGACGATAAGACTAAGTTATAGAAGCGTCGATAACACTTGGGCGATTTTGTAAGTTTCGAATGCAGCATCCAACAGAGTGGGTGTTAGTAAAGTTAGTAAACTTACGAGAGAGCGTCGCAGTAAGCGTTACTAAAAATTTTGTTTATTCTTGCCACACGGGGGGTGTGTTTACCTCTCTAAAATAAAATTATGAGGGGATATTAAAAATTAGAATATAACCATTTTTAAATGGTATAACTTACTATTGGCTCTTTCCTTGATCTAAATATACATACTCCTAGGCCCGCGGAGCCTACTATGTATAGGAAAAATTGTGGGCCTCCTATAAACTTGTTCCAATGTGAGGAGAAACAGAAATTTACTACCTCAACTTTGTTACATAGGTTATTTTGGTAGACTGACACTATCTACGATAGTGAGCGAAGTATAATTAAAGATTATTCAGTACAAAAACCTATGTATTACAACTTATTAATATCTCTAGCCCAGTGGCGCTACACAAAGTACGAAGAAGACCACCTGCAACCGCGCGATAGGAAAAAAAGACTTCTTGACTACAAATAATATATTGTAACTTGGTTCTAAAGTTAGTTGTAATATATATAAAAACTCATATTTTTTAAGTACTTTCATTTCTTAGGCTAACCTTTAATCATTTATTTCTTATTGCTTATAAATATAGTTACCAGCTATACTAACAATCATAAAACCTTTAGGATACCTAATTTAAGGTATAACATGTCAAGCTTAAGTTAACATGCATAAGAGAAAAAAATTTATCATAGTTTTATTTAATAATACAAAAAAAATTTTTTTTGATTTACATATATGTTGAACTAATTATTTAACCTAACAAAATAATTTTTTGATCTTTTTATAAAAACTTTTGCGCAGACGAGGAATTTAGTAATTTTTTTTAACCAATTACTTTTTACTTTGAGATTTTAAAATTCAAAGATTGTCTTGATTGCGAGATATATTCAAATGGCTTTGCTGATTTACTGGTTGCTTGTTTATTAGCGGTTTAACATGACATCTGAGGTAGGATATAACGTTTTCAAAACACCATCATGTCGTGTTAAGCCCGGATTAGTTCATTATGATGAAGAGAGGCACTCTTACTATTATGACGATAGGGCAATGAATTCTGTTTCAGATTTTACTAAGGGTTTTAGCAATCTTCTTTTTGATGAAAATTTAATTATTCGCAAAAATTATCACACTTGGCAGAATACTCTAACATCTCCTTATTATGGGCTTAAACCTCAACAAGCTTCTTTCCTTATCCTTTTTTCAGTTCTTTTGTGTTTACTTTTTATATTTAGATTAAGGATCTTTGGAAGTCATCTCGGTTGGATGAGATAGAGCTTAATAAAGTTATAAAAAGGTTTTTAAAGTGGATTACCACCTATAACAAGTGTTTAAGTAATCAGAGTTTATATTTGTTATGTTTTGTTTAAACCAATTTTATATTATTATTTTTCCCTCTTAGGCTCTGGGTTAAAACCCGGCGACATCGATACCTTTTCTAAACTTTCTTTACCGCCCATCCTTAAAAAGTCTATCTTTCATGGCTACAAGCAGTTTTTAAACTTTTGGTTTCATAATATTACGGGGATATTCCATTCTCCTGTAGCTTTTGATGGTTAGCTATTATCCTTTTCTATTTATATTTATTCTATGCAATGCTACAATTGACAGGCATAATTGTTGATCCTTCTGTTAACATTGCGGGATCTTTTAAAGCTCTGTCTAGAGGGCGAGACGGGAGATACTATTTAGTCGAGTGGAGACGATCCACTAAGATTACGAAACCAGGCGTTGATCCTATTCATTTTGTTACCCTGAAGCCCCCTTTTGAAAAGTACCCACAGAGCCGTTACTACGAGTGTGCTCTTCATTTAAACTTATACCGAGCAATATTAGAGAAATCTTATAATCTCCTCGTTGATCGCCTTATTCTCGTTCAGTTCAACTTAGAAGCGAAAGATTATTCGTACTTATTGACAGAAGTTGAACACATGCCGGAAGTAGACCAGCTACTACAGCGGCTATCCTTGCCGCCTCTAATTAGTATTAAAAAGTTTTCTCTAAGAGGCGAGGAGGAGAGCGAAGAAACTTCGGAAGAAGGAAGTGAAGATGAACTTGTTGACGAAAATAAAGGGAAATTTGTTCAAAGAAATTATGAAAGATCAAATGAAAGGAACACTTTTGATATTGACGAAAGCGAAGAAACTTCGGAAGAAGTAAGCGAGGATGAAGAGAGTCAAAGGCAAATAACGCTCGAAAATGAAAGCGTCGGGGATTTTGAAAGAGTTTTTGAAAAAAGTAAAAGTAAAGGATCAACTAGAAAGAGTACATATGAGGAAACTTCGGAAGAAGTAAGTGAAGATGAAGACAGTCAGAACCACTTAACAAGCGAAGAAGAAAGCGTCGATAATTATGAAAGAGATATCAAAAAAAACAAGAATAAAGGATCATTCAGATCGGTAGAAGTAAGCGAAGCTGGAGAGAATCAAAAACAGTTAACAAGTGAAGAAGAGAGCGGCTATGGTTATGAAAGGGATTCTAAAAAAAGTAAGAATAAAGACTTGTTAAAGTTGGAAAGCAGCAGTAAAGGCCAGCCTAGAAAAGTAGAAAAGATGGCGCCCCGTAAAGTGTATGCGTGTGATCAACGTGAAGTAAATTTCGGAGTCCTTAAGGAAGATTATCAGGGATTTAGAAAAGCGGAGCTAATTAAGAACAGATCCAATGTTATTAATTCTAGTGGAATAGAAAGAGTCATTCGCAGAAACGTTAATAGTGAAGTTAAGAAGGAGAGTGAGAACGAAGCAACCGGGAAAAGTATTAAAAATTTTGAGTTTAACGAAAAAAATAAGAAAGTTAATTCGAAAATTAGGTCGAAGGTGAACAGTGTAAGTGCTAATCACGAAAGGAAAATCTGGAGGGCAACTGGCCGTAAAATATATGTGGGAGAGGAGAGCGTTGAACCGTCTGAAGGAGAGTACGAGAGAGAAGGGAAAAAGGGAGTTTTAAACGAGAATCGTGTTGATCTTGTTACTCGAAAAATACGGAGCGTCGTAAGTTGTGAAAAAGATGTTAAAGATGAAAGTGAAGAAGAAGTGAACAGCGCTAAAGATTTCGTAGAAGAATATGAAAGTATAAGGAAGATAGAGAAATTAAAGAAGAATAACTTGAAAGATAATGTGAAAATGGTTATTAGCAACAAATATGAGGACGACGACGAATCAAAAAGTGTTATTAGAGTAAACCAAGAAAACTGGGCTCGTGATTTAGAGGAAAAGAATAGAAATTTTAGAAAAAAGCAGAAACTTAAAACTGTGTATATCGGCGTAAGTAGCAAAGATGAAGTGATTGGTTCTCAAGGAAGTGTTAAAATTCAGAGTGATAAAGAGAGTATAAATAACTCTACTAAATCACAGCAACTCTTTTTACGAGAAAAAAAGAAGGCTATAGAGCCCGAGGAAGTTCATGAAAACGTCAAAATGAAAAGATTTATAAAAAAGGAAAGAGAAGGAATTATTAAGCCAGAGAGGAAAGAGGATAACATTTGTAAAAAAAATAAAGATAAGTATGAAAGACAACGGGAAAAGGTTAACTTTGAACGAGTGCACAAAGTTATAAACTTAAATATCCAAAGGAAAATCGTTAGCAGTAAAAAAATTTATAGTAAAGGTAAAAGAGATAAAAGAGGCAATATAAGTAATAACGCTCCTACTAAAAAGCCTTTATTACAACTAAATGAGAGCACCGACTTTGTAAAAGGACACATTGAAGATCGTGGAAGAATAAATAATTTGAGAAAGAATGCTTATATAACATGCGAGGAAGATGATAGCGGTGTTGAAAAAAAGAACACTGACGAGCCAAATTATGATTCAGATGTGAATAGTTACACTGAAGTGCGGTCTCGGAAAAGTGAAGAAGAAAAGGGAATGAAAAATAAAGGAAAGATAGTGCATAGGGAAGGAAAAGCTTGGATGAACAGCTTCTTTGAAGGTAATAATAGAAGAGAAGAGGGCACTGATGAGCCGGATGAGGATCTTTATAAAAAAGGAAAAGTTTGTGCGAATGAGAGTGATGATGTCAAAAAAGAACGTTATAAAGGATCTGATGGGGAGCGAGATGATATATTTAGTTATGCAAATGAAGAAAGCAAAATTGAAAAAACAGTGAAAAATAGAGAAAAACTAGTGGTTGGGAGTCGCTTTTATGGAAGTAATGCTAATAAAGAAAGTACTGATGAATCTAATGAGGAGCAGGAGAATCTGATTCATAATAAAAAAGGACAATTGCTGTATCAGGAGAGTGAGGATAAAAGCGAAGATAATAGTGGGGGTATGCCAAGCAGCGAGAGTGAAAAAGAAGGAATGAATAGCGTCCATGCATCTGGACAAGAGTATGTAAGAGCAAGAGTTCAGCAAATAGCAAAGACGAAAGTTGAACCAAAAGATAAAGTTAATTTGCATGAACTTGACTTTAAATTTGGAGAACTTACTATTACTGATACTGAAAATAATAAGTTTGTTATTAAGGAAAACGCAGAAACGTGTAACTCATATACGAATGAGGATTTTATTGTAGAAGAAAATAAATTTAGCATGGGTCGCTTTGATAATAAGGAAAACGAGGACGTTATTGTAGGGAAGAAAGAATTTTTAAGTAAGGGAAATCTTTTATTATCCAGTTCTGCACGGGATGCATTAAGTAGTCCCTGCAGCCCTAAGAATTGTACAGATAACAAATGTAATACTCAGGTTATAGATATTGATAACGAGGATGAGGACAGTGAAGAGCCCTTAGAAAGTGAGGATTGTGCAGAGGATAGTGAATTTGAGGAGGAAGATGACGAGGAAGATGAGAGCGAAGATAGTGATGATGATGAGGGAAGTGAACGGACTGAGGAAGATGACGATGTGGGTTAAACTGTTTGTGGTATGATGAGAGAAAGTGGGTTTATTTAAGGTAAATATTGTGTTACTTTATTTAATCTAATAAACACTTTGAAAGTTGTTTATAGGATAGCGTTTATACAGTTATATAGAATTATTTACTTTTAGTTAAGTTACAAGCCTGTTATAACAAAAAGCGATTGTTCAGTGTTTTTAATTTGTTTTTACTTCTTTTGCTTCATTACTATACTTTTTTTCAAAAAACCCTTATATAAAGTCGTAGTCACAATCTTCTCACTTTTGCTAAAAAACCAAGTTAACAGTATGGTATCGACTAAGTTCTTTATTAGGAGTTTATATTATATAATTTTTTGAGCCCCCACTTCTTTGCTTTTGCTGAAACTTTGAAATATTAACGTATTATAATTATTGCATGTATTACAACTGTAGTTAACTCTAAACTACTGTACTTGTTTAAATCCCTTGATATATGGGAAACTTATACTTGAAAAAGGACAAAAACGTTAGTTTAACATATTTTTACTTACAACGTATAACATTTGATTTTGAATAAAGCTGTGTTTTAAAGTATAGGCAACTACGAACAGAAAAATATACCGTTTTGATGAATGTTTTTCTTTATGATAAAATATAAATTTAGCAATATTTTTTTACTTTTTTTTTGACCAACTTGCATATCATTTTATATATAAATTTTTGTCAATTTAGTAAACTCAAAATAGAATATAGAGTTCTCCTAGATTGACCGGCTCAAAAATCAATTATATATATTTTCGTAAAAAAGTAACTTAAACCAGATGAAGGCATGCACGTTTAAATTCTATAAATTACTGTTAGCTCGAAGTATTTAATTTGGTGCAAGAAAAACTTAACTTTTGATAAGTGTGAATAAACTATTGCCTCCTAATTAAAAATGTCATAATTAAGTATGAGCCAGGAAGTCACAAATAAAGTATACTAAGAATTATTTAACACTAAACAAAGATATATCTCTATATCTCTATTATACTATTCACCACGGAGACCCAGCCAGAACACAACTAGTGAATTTTGCAAGTCTTTGAAGAATTTAGATTAGATTAATTCATATAAAATTGCCTGAATGTATGCTGTGAGTTCACCATATTGGTGACTTAGGACTTATTACGACAGAAAAATACTTGAAGGATAGAATTAGTCACTTAACGGCAAAGTGTCACTGGTAAAGAGAAAATATTTTATCATTAGGAAAAAAAAATTTATATTTAACCTTTTTTGTACTTTTGCAGAATCAAAACTATTAAATTCCAAGTTCAGATTAACTTTAGTCTTGATATTTTTGCACCTCAATACTACTCGCTTTATGGTAAAAAGTTATAAAAACACTATTTTTACTAATTTAAGGAGATAGAAAATCATCTTCAGAAACGTTTAACTTATACTAAAGGAAAAAGATTTTTTAATAAATTTAAATACCTTTAATTAACAATTTATATTTTAATAAACAGGAATAATAAGAATTCAAAGTAAATTTAGTAAATAAAATTCAAAGCTGTAACAATTTTGTACGCTTATGTAATAAACCCTTTGCCAAAAAATCAATACCCTTTAAAATTTATAAAACTGTTTTCTATGTTAACAGTTCTTTTATTGATATAAACAACTGCTTATCGGTGGATTCTTCATTATAAGAAGAAGCCAAGAGCTTCGTGTGTTTCAGTAAAGCATACGAGACGCTCGCCAAACAAACCGAGATGCAGCCAATAAGATGGAGTAGCGAAAAGTTAAAATTGCGAAAAAGAAGAGCGCTGAACAAAACTTGCGGCAATCTTAAAAAATTTATAATAAATTTTATAAGAAAAATATTAAGAGAACGTTGAATGAACTGTCAAATTTAATAGTAATGCAAGAAAAAATTAATCTTATAAATTCAATTTCTAGACCTTTTTAATCGAGTATTAAATTTTTTTATAAACCTAAAAAATATTATAAATACAGTAAAAGAAGTAAAAATCAAGAATATTGAAAAACTATGCAAATCCAATAATATAAGTTAAACAAAAAAACTAAAAATTAATTTTTTAATTTAGCTCCTTGGTTTTTTAAATATAATAATAAAAGTTTAATAATTTATATTTATAAAAATAATAAAATTACTAAAAGTTAAGCAAAAACTTTATAAATTAAAAATTTATAAGTAAACTTTAAATTTGAAAAAACAAATAGTATCAAAGAGGTAGTAAAAGTAGTAAAAATTAAAAAATTTATTAAGAAATACAAAATTTAATATAAACTTTAATTTTTAGAATAAGTATAAATAATGAAATAAATAATAAAATAAAATAAAAAAAAATATGAAAGTAAAAAATAAAAAGCAAAAAAACTGAATTGAATAGAAATCTTTTTAAAAAATATTAAAAAAAATTCTAAAATTAGCTTTTCAAATATTATCTTAAAAAAAGTTTAATAAAAATATGATAACAAAAATAATTATCAAGCAATCTCTACAACAATCTACTAAACTAATTTCATTAAATTCGCATTTAAAAAATTAAATTAAATTTTATAAAAAGACAAATGTCTGAAAAAATATTTCTATGATAAAAATTTATTATTTTATATTTCTATTAAAAAATAAATTAAACGATATATAATATACATTTTAAAATCTAATAAATAAATATATTTACTTAAACTGTAAATCATTTTATTATAATAAATTTTATTCAATTAAATTATATAATCGTACATTTGAGTTAAATTCTTCAACTACGAAAAATAATATTTTCGGTACTTGAATATTTTGAATAGAAAAAATTTAATAAAAATAAATTGAATGGAAGTAAAATAATTAGATTATAAAAGTTTTAAAAAAATACTTTTCAAAATCCACTAATTAAAAAATTATTTATAATAAAATTTTAAAAAAAATATTAATTAAATACTTTAAATCTGTAATCGTCTGTAATCAGATTCAATAAAAGTATAAAAAATGCAATATAAGATTAAAAATTAAATTATATAAAAGTAAAATTTATAGATCTCAATTTAAAAAAAATATATTTTCAAATGAATTTAATAAATTATTAATTATTAAAAGATAATTATTTAAGTATAAGTCAATCTAAAAAATAATTTTTTCAGTGAAAACTCAAATTAAAAAAAAAGTACAACAAATAATTTAAGAGTGCAATCTCAAAAAATAAATTTTCACTTAAATTTATAATTATATTAATATAATAAAAAATTTAATTATAATAAATTAATTTAAAGATCTCAATAAATAAATAAAAGAATTTCACTACAATGGATTGGTTTTTATAAAAGTATAGCAAACATTTTATAATCTCATTCTAAAAAAATTTATTTTCACTTGTATATATAATTTACTTATAAAAAAAATAAAAGTTTAATAAATTAAATTTAAAATCTTAAAATAAAAAAATATTCTGCTTTAATAATAATTAATTATAAATAAAATCCAAAAAAGTAAAAAAAAAATACATTTTAAGATCTCCAACGAGGCTCAAAGTAACTGAATCGCACAAACTAGCAAAGCAAGTAAAGTTGAACTGGAATATAAACGTTAAGAACGATGCAGTTATAATCAAAGTCCATTCAAGAAGATTCAAATTTCGCAGAGCAGTTACAAGATAAGTTTGATGACGGCTTAGAAAAGATTCCTATTAAAGAAATTTAAAAAATAATTAAACTTAAAAACTTTTTAAATTAACAATTTTATAATAAAATTAATTAATTTTTACTACAATAATAAAATTTCAAAGAAGGGACAAGATTTAAATTATAATAACTCCAAAATGTGAAGCTGAAAGAAAAAAGTTGATCTTTAAGTAAATTTAAACAAAAAATTAATTAAATTTCATTTATAACAAATTTAGTATGAAGTCAACTCTGCAGTTCATAAAAAATTAATGAAAATTAATTACATAAAATATTTTTTAATAGAAATCTCACCAATTACTTTAACAAAAGATTTAAACAAAAAAAAAGTTAACCTAATCAAATTTATAAAAAGGAATTCGAAAAAAATTATGAAAAAACTTCTACGAATTTTTTAACGTAAATTAACTAAAAAAGCAAAAATTAAAAGTTCTTATTAAAAAATTAAAAAAAAAAAATGAAAAACAATAATTTTATAGTTATTAAAGTAAAAATATAATTTACTAAGGCGCGTATTACAAGAACTTTATAAAAAACTAAAATTTGATTATTTTCTAAAAAATAAAAAAGATTTAAATAAAAAGCTTTATCAAATTAAATAATTATTTAAAATTGAAAATTTAGTTGACTATTAAAAATTTATAATCTTTATCAGATGGTTTTTTAGAACAATTAAAAAAATTCGAAGAAAAAAATAATGCAAAAAAAGCTAAATAAATAATTTCAAGATTTAAGATTTTAAAAAAAGCACTGATTACTTTAAAAAACTAACAAAAAACAAGCTTAAGAATTTTGCTTTAAATTAAAGTTTCAAAATAAAAATATAAAAAATAAAAAAAATAAATAATTTTGAATCCTCGTGTTCATTTCAAGAAATAATTATAAAAGTCTTTAAAAAATTTCTATAAAAACTGCTTTTATGCAAAAACTATAAGGGAAAGAAAAGATTTATAAAAATCTCGTACGTAAAGAAACTCAGGCGAGGCGTCCAGTAGAAGAAAAAAAGGCAAAACAACCAACGAGGAAACAAAAAGTTTAAGCGCTGTGAACTTTTTTTCATTAATTAATTAAATTTTGATTTTTTTTAATAAAGTAGAAATAATATAAGTTAAAAGAAAATAAATAAGCACTGCACTGATAAAATATATGACAAAAAAAGTTGTATTGTACTTCTGATGGGCGTAATTTAAGATCTTTTTTATCAGTAACAACCAGTTTTAGAGCGGCTGCTCGCAAAGTGACCACTGTCAAACCTTTAGAAGAAAATATAGAATTTTTAACAAACAAAATTAATATATAAAACGTCATCATTATAATTTTGTCTAACATAAAAAAATTTATAATAGTAAAACTCAACAAACGGTTATTAAAAATTGTGAAGCAAAAATAATACTCAACAAAAATAACCGCAAGAAAAATAGTGAGTGTTGTAACTATAAATACATAAACGAAAAACTGCAAGAACTAATAAATAAGCTTAATATATAAAATGTTAACGTCAAGTCTAATAATTATATAAATTTATTATTTAAAGTATTATTAACTTTAGTAAAGAAAAAAATATTAAAAAACAAAAAACTAGAATTAATTAGCTTAATATATAAACTGTTGAAGTCAAGTTCACTGATAATAAAAATTCATTATTAATAGTATTAATTAGAGTAAAGCAAAAAATATTAAATAATTTTCAACAGATGCAAAAAGTTAAAGCATAAAAATAAGGGGAGAATATATATAAATATAAGAAATAATATTTTTAATTATTATAATAATCATAGTGATAAGTAAATAATATAAAAAACTTATTAAAGTTATAAGATCTTTATATAAATCAATATTCTAAAAAGTTATGAAATAAACTTAACAAAAATATGAAAAATCATTTTAAAATAATAAAAACTACAAATAAAAAGTTAAGCTTTATTATATGAAGTTTTAATAAGATATAAAGGGGTTAAAGATACACAGAAGTAGATAAACTAAACATTATTAACAAATAGCAATGCTCCATATTAGGTTATCTTAAAATAATAGAGTGCGAGTCACACTTCGTTATTAAAAGTTAAATATATCAAAATAAGCTACCTTCCACCACAGCAGAAACTAAATTTATTAATAACCCAATAATTCTGTTTTCTTTAAACATAAAATTCAAAGAAATCATCGCAGAACCAATTACAGTAACTATTATTAAGCATAATAAAAAATATCTTAATAATTCTTAAAAATTATTTTTTGTATATATTTACGTAAAATAATAAAAATAAATAAAATAAATAGATATATAAAGGAGTAATAAAAGGAGTTAAAAAAAAGTTTTTAAATAATATAAAAAGGATTGCAGATTCTAGTGATTTTAAAATTATAAAAAAACGAAAGTAGAACAAACAATAGCTAAATAGACTAATACTAAAAAATAATAAAAAAATGAAAATATAGTAAATTGAAAATTAATAACAATAAATAGGATAACTGAATATGTAAAAGTTTACGTCAGCAAAATAGTATGGAATAAATATGATATAAAGAAAAAATATAGACAAGCTAAAAGGTTAATATAATTTTTTACACAAGCAACAAAATAATTCGTATAAATCTGGTTTTTCGTTATTTAAGATTGCGGAAAACAACATCGCCCAAAACATCTGAATAAGTAATTTATAAAAAAATCTTAAAAATTAAAATTAGTCATGACGATCGAAATCTTTAATGTTTCGTTAAGTTTAACTTTTCCTATAAACATTGCTTAATAAAAATTAAATAACTTTTAAACGATATAGCTTTCAGTTACTTTTTCCAATAAAATAACACGGTTATATTCCTAACTTTTAGTACTTAATAACTTCAAATTATTTGTTCGAAATCTTTTTAAAACTTTTATAATATAAACTTTAGTTTAGCTTAAAATATAAGTTTTTAGGTATTGGCAATTTAAAAAAGTGTGAAAATTTACTACAAATAAATACGATACCAGAAGCACACCTGATGTTAAGACAATACCCAACTACTACAAAGCTTAAATTCTCTACTATAAAAGCTATTATACTTTAAATTTCTTATTAACTTAGTGAAAGTAAGAAGAAAAACGTACACCAGAAGACTGGAGAAGAAAATGCACGTCTGGATCAACTAATGACAAGCCAACATTAGCTAAGATAAACCTAAGACCAAAAAGAAAACCGACCAAAGAAGTTTTTTTCCTAGTATGAGTTTAACTAGCATAGAAAAAGAAACTAAATTTTATACTTATTAACAATTTATATAGCAGCCAACGATCAAAAAGCCAGCCTGTCCAATCAATTTTTTTTATTTTCTGCCTAAAATAAGAAAAAATAGATGAAATAAATTAACGACAAAAATAAAATTAATAGTAAAAATGATATAATAATAACCGAAAAAACTTTGTTGCGAATTTTATAAAAAGGATTAACAATATAAAGACCTAAAAAAAAAAAAAAGAAAATAACTTCCCGGTTGAGTTTTTAAGAAATAAAAAATATATACGCGAAGCCAGTGTTCTTACCCAAGAAAAGGTGAGCTGCACGTAAGTCAAAAAGACAGGGTAGTTAAAACTAGAGTACAAAAATTTTAAACTCAACGGAAGAAGCGTCGCTGCAGTCAAATATACAGTTACACAAAGACCGACAAGAAGATGGTGTTTACAGCAAGCTTTTGAATCAAATATGCCTACTATTAGTTATAATTTTGAATATTTATGTATTTATATAACTTTTCTTGTAACCTAAAAGTTCGGTTTCATATATTAGAGTATTTTCTTCTGAACCTTCCAAAAGAAGATCTCTCATTATCTTCTACAATACTTGAGCTCCATAGAAAATTACTTTTTTTATACCGTCACCGTTTTCAATTATTTTTAATAAAAATTTGCACGTAAATCATACCACCAATAGTTACGTCGGTAAAAAATGTACTGAGTCAGTGGTCGCCTCGTTATTCGTTGTCCAATCCACTTACAGTACTTTAAGGGTTAGCTGGAGCCATTTATAGATCTTTAAAATGTTTGTAGTTGTGCGGTTGATGAAGATTCTTTTTTAAGCATTTTACATAAAAAATAAAAATTAAAAAAAATTTTAACTTTCATCTCGACGAGAGCGAGTGCCTTTCTGTTACTAAAAGCAATTTTTATTAGTAGTGTTTTCAAAAGATAATATATGAGGCTCTCATTTTTATACTTGATTACTCGTCGCGGGTGTCGGCTTGGTGTTTTGTATAGTAGTAAGCTTGGAATATAATTAATAGTTTTGTTTATTACATATATAATTATTTTAGTGTTGAATAAATATATTTATACTAACTATCTTTTTAGTCATACTGTTTAAAAAAACAAATTTGAGATTCGGAAATTATGTGTACTTATTGTTAGGTAACCCCGCTATATAAGAAAAAAAACATTAACATCAAGATGTTACTTACTCCTATTATATAAGCTTGTTGAAGTTCTACTCTATCTTTTTTGCTTGTTAAGAAAGTCGATTTAAAAATATATATTAGTAGTAGAAGTGTATTGCTTACCTTACTTGAATAGGCATCCATGTTGCGTTAATGTTAGAAATGCCTTACCTTCTATTATTATTATAAAACTACTTAATCAGGTCTAAAGTAGGTCGAAAGTAACTCTTGCTCAACTTGAATGGGTAAAAGGGTTTGTGTAGTATAAGAGGAATTTTGTTCACCCGACACATATTTCCAGAGCCCCGATGTAGGGATGTTTAACTGTCTTTTAAGAGGAAATGGCTAAACAATGCTACTCGGGTCTAAAGTTTCAAATAAATTCTGGGTCGCAAGTATAAAGTTCGCTGAAAATATCACAAAACTTAGATGATTAAGGACCACGCTTTAATTCCACGACCTTCAAAAGGAAACCTTTGCAATAACGGCTTCCTGCTATACACGTTAGCGGAAACTGCTATAGAACTTTCAACTTTGTTGCCAGAAAACCATTTAAAAAAATGTTTTATGGCGTTCAATATTATTGGAAACCTACTCTTTGACGTGCTGGGGAATCTAACAGATTGAGTTTACTTGTGCACTTTTAACATCCATTAATTTATTTTATGATACACTACAAACCCATCAATGCAATACATTAAAATGTTGGCTACGAGGCCCAGCGGGAGATTAAGCATTAGGAATGCAACAGATGCTTCCAAAAAAAATGTGGGTGGGAAAAATGACAAAGGAGGTACCCTGATAGGACAAAAGAACAGGGATATGCAAAACTACTGTGAAGTACATGTGAAAGAGAGTCCTAAGGGAGTGAAATAGATTGTGAAGCCTAATACTAAGGCGTAGAGATGGCTAAGTTAAGCAAGTTAACAAATTTTAACAATTTAGTTTAGCTTAATTAAACACAATAACATTTAAATTTCGAAAACTTTTTCAGTGAGCCTAAGACCGACTCTGAGATGGTAATATTCATAAGTTCCGCGAATCTCAACGCGAGCGAGTCCAAATCATTCGTAAACCCACGCTAAAGTAAAAAGTACAAGGGTTCAATTAGAAAAGTCAAGAGAAAGAGGTATTAAGTAACCTTTGATGATGGGGGTTGTCAATCAATGCGGTCTAATCTCATAACTCTAAATGGAGAATGTTCTTACTCTATTCCCAAAGATGCTTATGAGGCAAAGAAATATAAAAAAAGTGGTCCAGAGTGGTGAATAAAGAATTGTTATCTCTATAAGTGAAGAAAAACTCCTAGGATTTGCAAATACCACGGAACATAAAGACAGCATATGGTCGTTAGATTAAAGGAAAATGGTTCCTTGGGATAAGCGAATTCGTGGCTAGGAATAACACGAGTGGTCGAGCTTTGTAGTTGGCGCCCCACCTAAAGTTGCGTTCAACTGCAGTTTGGATTCAACATGCTTACCTCGACGTCTCTATTGACCGCTAAAAATACTCTGGCTTTTTTTTTGGCCCACGTCGGCAACATTAAAAGCAAATGGGGAGCGGCGCGGTATATATAAATAGTACTAGTACTATACCACAAGTATAGTACTAGGAACAGACACTAGTCTGTATCGGTGGGTCGAGTCTAAGACCCACTAACCAACCCGTCAGAAATGAGCTAACGAGCCGCGACACAGGTATAAGTGTCTGAACCTAGCACAATAACACAAGCTCAATCAAACCAACGAGGCACGATCAAACTCTTTCAATCAACCGCACAAGGTGGCACGATTAAGCCTGCGTCCTTTGAACAAAGGCTTGTGGCACAGAATCATTACTCATTGCTAGACAAATCATTCAGTTGGCTTTCGTCTTTGGTACTAACCTCAAAGAACTTTAATCTAACAACTTAGCTGTATCCGTCAATACGCTAGTAGTAAACATATTGAGTTAACTCAGCTCATCCTTTGATGTTCACTATAAGAGCATCTCCAGATGGCAATGTAGTACTCAATGCGTAGCAGTTGGATGACAAGGAAACAGTAGTTAGCTATTTGTGTGGTATTGCCATTTACCTGTTCTAAAGTCGTCCATTCGCTACAAACCTCTAGTATCCATTCCGGCTAGTCAAGGTCGGCGTCCACAGACACAGGGAATTTAGCACCTGCCTATAGACTTTAGCTAATTTCAAGTTTTTGTCAGTTTTAAAAGGAGTTCTTTCGAACCGTGCTTCTCTAACATCACTTGGTGACCAAGCTAGTTAACTATATGCAACCTGCGCCTTTCCTAAGTGCCAAGTAACTGTCAACCAAGAGCCTCCAGTCAGGAAGGTACCATAGTCACGATCCGTTGGATTGGTAAGTAATTCGCCATTAAGTTCAAGTATCAAATCGGATACTAGCCATGTTTGACCTGAGTTTAATGTACATTATCCGACTCAGCAGAGGGCTTAAAGAATGATTAATAGACGAACGCCTCTGGATAGTAGAGGGTGACATGACCCGACCAAAAGATTAGTCTAGATTAGTATGGCAGTTCGCCTTAGGATGACAACCTTCCGAGCGCCCTAGATCGAAACCATCGGAAACCTCGAGGACTAACCTGAAAGTTGGCCGCATCTTTTATTTATAGGGCCTTTTGGGCCACTTTTACTCACATGGTCCTGGGGACAGCATAAAACCGAAAAACTAGTTGCCGGCGAGTCCTTACAACCAATGCAGTATGTACAATAACTTGACGAAGGCCGATAGATCCCGTTCACTACCTTGCACGACGGTTTAATACACCACGGAGCCGCCTGCTCCAGCAGCGAGACTCACATCTAATGAGCCAACCTGTGTAGCGGCCAATGGCTTAACTATATACACCAAAGGGCTTACGACTACAGCACAGTCAAGTCAAGGTTGCTTCAACACGTCCCGCGCCAAGATAAAAATGTGTAAGATAAAAAATGTGTAAGTTAAATGACCGCACAGGACGTGCGAAAGCAACGAGACGGTTTCAAGTCGTCTCTATATACGATGTTTTGCGCTTATTATTTTCATATAGTAAAAGCACTATTTTTCAACTAAGAATTTTTAAGTTCATTATTATTTTAATTTGTGTTTTTATTTTTGAGTTGCAAAATAGCATTCTGTTAACCGAACTATTTTTCTTACATGACTGTATGAAACCAAAGTTTAAGCTGCTTGCACATAAGTATTTTGTAAAAATGATATTTTCTATTTTAAATTTTAATCTAGTTTTATTCATTGTATTTAATTTGAATTACATTTTTATGTTTATTATTTTTTTTTTGTTTGTATTATTAGATTTTATTTATTACATTTCATTTGTATTTCATTTAAAGTTTAATCAAGTTAGTTTATTATTTATTATGTTAATTTAAATTGCATTACAATGGTTGCTCTAGCGGCGTTCGTCTTGGCTATTCACAGAACATAGCTTTAGTCTAGTAACTTAGCTGTATTCGTTAACTGAATTTGATAGTGTATGGTAGTTAACTACAACAGATCTACCTAGGCCGCTCTATATTAGGTTAGTTTAACGGGCCTTACGACAATATTAGTAATCGTAGCGTCACATGAATAATGTACTAAAGCTTCACGAAGGATCGTATGATTGAATGCAGCCTTTAATTTGATGCAAATAAAAAGTTCAATAATTAATTGATATTGAGTTTTATTAGATTTAATTTCATTACATTAACTTGATTGTATTAAACTCGAGTTGATTTATACATAACTAGGTTAGTTTATTAAATTTGTTTGTTATTTAACCAAGTTTTTTAACTTAGAAGATAGTATGACAGGTTTATCAAGTTATTATTGATCTTGTGGAGTCAAGTAACCCTCTATGATTTATGTTCTATAGATAGAAAGCTCCTAGCTAAAGAGCAGATGGCTCCGAATTATACGGTTAGTTTTATTTATTTAATTATATTTAGTTTTTTTATTATGTTTATATTACAATAAGGTTTAGTTACAAAAAATTGTTATTAATCCTCTTAAGAGAAGGTAGATCATATTTTAATTCATAAGTTTATTAATGAGGTAGTATTAGCTTATCACGTTAGATAGCATACGCCTCAGCATTAGGTTGAATGTTCTATTTCACTCCCATAGGGTTCTATTGCATATTTTCCTTCATAGTACTTTGTCATTCACCTAAGGCTCGATAACCAAGATTACTTCCTAGTTTTGATATCATTACTAGTATCTTCCTAATAGAGTTGACAATTAGGTTCTTTCACCTTGTAGAAGTTAACTAACTAACCGTCTAGACAGGTTAGCTAGTTAAATGTCCTACCAAAGTAGGACGAAAAAAACAATAAGAGTTTAAAATTTTCTCTTTATTTGCTAAGAGGACCTGTCGGTGCACTCAACATGTTGAGTCGACAGGCGATGTCATATATGACATCGTCCCAGAGGCATAGCCTAAACTGGGATCCCTTAGATGGAAAAGAGAAATATTTAAACTTATTTTTTTTTCGTTCTCATTTGGTAGAACAAGTTCGTTAGCTTTTATTTATAAAGTGCTAACTAGGTTACTGACTAGGTCTCATTAACCTTTGTCGAGGGTTCGATTCCTTCTAGCACACTAAAGTCCTTGGTGGTGGTTCACATCGAGGTTGCAAACTTCAAACTAACAGGTTCAATTCCTGTAAGGACCTTATAGCTTTGGCTAGTTCCTTCTATGGTTTATGTTAAATTTTACTATGGTTGACAGGATCGTGTATAGGTTAGCTAACGTTTCTAGAGCGTTAGTTAATTAGTACCTCAATTAAAAAATACAATTATATAAATTAACCAAAATTATAAAATAGACATAATGAGCGACTCTAACCTCGCTCAGCATGATTATGACATGCTATAAAATTAAAATTAACGAAAGTGCAAAGACTGATTTATATAGTCGTATGTAATGAGTGGTTAATCACGGAGCCGACGGTTTGTTCATCTAAAGTTATATCTATGTGAATAGCATAGTTATGATGACTAGTCGATTACCCATCGTGTTTTGCACAATAGTGCTTATCTAATATACTATATAAAGTACTTTATTAATTAATAAACCTTAAGTCGGTCATTTTTGACACTCTGAGATTATGGTTAGACTCATACTCGTTACATGATTAAATAAACTTGAATTATCTATATATATATCACAAAAAAAAGAAAATAAGTTCATTTCTTAATAAAATTAAATATAAACTAATAAAATCTCATAAATTGAAAATAACACAACATAACAAATTAGATCTATTTCAATTATAAGCTAATACATTAGATTAAATAATCTAAACTTTATAATAATATTATCTAATTTACAAATTATACAAAACTCGTAGCGTTAGTGCGTTAGCGAATTAAACTAGATTTAAATAGCTTATAGGAAAAGCATTGAGTTGAAAACTCGAAGAATGTAGTTCAATTCTACATTTAAACATAATCATTGTGATACATTATCCAACTTTTACATGCCCTTCCCGATCTAAGAGTTATATGTAATTATACACTCATGCAACTTAGCTGTTAAATACAATAAAATACAATCTAAACGAAATAAATTAATGCAAACATGCTGAATCAAAACAACAAACAATAAATCAGCTAACTACCTTAAAGCACATTAATGTTGTCTGTTAAAAAATAGTGCCTTTATTATACTAACCTCGTCTACTTTAACTACTAGTAAATAACACTATTATAATTAAGAAACGTAAAATCGATTATTTTTTACACTCTTAAGAGGTTGAAAACACCGTAATAAGAGAGCAGACACCTGCGCTCTCGTTGTTGTTCGCACGTGCTGTGCTTTTTACTCACGCATCTTATCTTTAACTTAGCGCGGCACCTGCGAAAGCAACCTTAACTTAGCTGTAACTTCAGCAGGTTAGACCTTTGTGGTTTTAGTCGACCCTTAAGCAACTGAATAGGTTTGTGCTATTGATGGTAGCATTGACTGTTGGTTTTTCTTTCGAACCTTCGCTAGGTTTTTGTACATCCTGCATGGTTGTAATGAATTGCCGGCGAATTCAAACTCGTATGCTATCACCAGGACCATATTAGTAAAAGTGGCCCAAAAGGTCCTATATATAGAAAATTTGTGTTTAGTTTAGCGTTATTCCTTGAGGATTCCAGTCGTGTGAACCTAAGGTTGCTGACAGGGTGCCATCCGTTGGTGGAAACACACGTTCAATGTAGGCTCGCCTGCCTCGGTATACGTTTACCCTCTACTACGATTATTGTCGTCACCTTGACTGAAGCGAAACATCAAGTACCTTAGGTTAATTGTGATTCTTTGCAAAACATTTTTCGTCGTGACTATGGTATCTTGCTTAGGATTTGGTGAGCTCAGGGTGGACTTGTGCAGCGGAGAGCCGTAGATTTCTCACAAACTATTGCCGATTGTGTATGATTTTTATCGAAAGATATGCTCTTAAAATTGGTAAAAACCTAAACTAAATGGAGTCTTTAAGCAGGTGCTATCTTCCCTGTACTATGACTGATTGACAATATTCTTAGCCTCAGCGCTATCAAGACCTGTTAAGCAGTTTCTAGTGACTTTATTGAGACTAGCTCATTTAGGATACTGGTTCACTACTTGGGCTAGTACTCTTCACATTGAGTACTAGCATCGCCTTCCTGAGACGATCCTTCAGTGAAAATCAAGGGAAGATCAGTCGTAGTTAACTTGAATACTAAATATATAGTTAATGAAAGCTGCTAAGTTGCATTCTTTGTTATCCTTGGTCGTTAGTAGTTACGGACGAAAGCACTCGGAGACCCTTAGATGCAATGAGTGATGTAACTTAGATCTAAGCCAATTCCTTGGCGCACGGTTGGAGCAGGCGGCTCCGTGGTGTCCTAGTGTAGACACTAGCAGCAGTATCGTGTTGAAAGACTATGCGAAGGTACTGGTTGGGTTAACTACCTGACTTGGCTCGCTTTGCTGCTGTGCTAGGTTGACTCTTTTGACTAGTGCTCGTTCCTAGTCTCTTGATTGGCCTAGCTTGGTCTACGGCTACCTGCGCTGTTTCGCGGCGTCTTTGGGACGCGGTTGCCTCATCGGCGCTGGTGGCTTAAGGCTACTAGTTGTCTAGGTGCTCCACCTCCACGGTGGCAGCCCGGACTGTGTCCATGGTAGAGGTACTGTTAAAGGTATCTCTGCCTGGAGACACTAGTGTGTCTACTATACTAGGTTAGATACTAGGTACTAGTACTATATATATAAGCGCACGGGCCCTTGTAGTGTTATAGTCGTGTCTTGTGTCGAATTAATGGATTAAATTTACCTGTAAATCAACTAGCAATGCGCAAGGCTACGAGACCTAATGGGATCAAATTCTTTAAACATGTTGACTAGATACCTTAAAGATTTCCTGTCCCTTAACCTGGGCATCCACTTTCTAGAGGGGTGGGAAATCTAACAGATTAAGAATCTATCGAAAAAAATACCTAACACATACAAAAATAACAGTAATAGCAACAGCTACATATTAATCGAACTAATTTGAACATAATCTTAAAATATTGTATATTTTACTTAAAAATTATATGGAAGTTTCTCAACTTACTAATCAATGTAAAACCATTAAACTTATAATTCCGCGATCACGCCATAGAAATTTACACAAAAACAATATACAATTTGATCTAAACGCATATACACCCTTTTGAAGTGTTAGCTATGAAAGTTTTAACTAAACTGTGAATTTGATGGTAAAAAAAACGGATAAATGTGCATCCAATTAGAAGTAGGATATGAAGATTGCGTGCACATACCTTGTGAAAATGAATGTCATCAATTGTAAACATATTAGTATGCACGTGTGCGCAAGCAGCGTATAAAACCATAAAGTAACGTACTGCTTGAAAGATTCAAATTTGGTGTTGCGGAGTAATTCGATAAAGATTTCTATTCCTGCTTCCTTCTTTTATATATAATTAAGGCGCTTTAGTTAAATAGTAAAAACCACTTGCAGTGGGGGTTTAGAACTCCAAAAGATATAAATATGAATCGACCGAATGGTTAACAAAATTGTTGACCTTTTTTTTTATCTTTTTTTTTTAATTGTAAACGTGAAGCTCTAACCAACAATTTATACAAGTGCAAATGCAGGGCATAACTATAGAAATACATGGAGCTGGTCCCAGCTCTACTTCTGAGCCAGACAACTTAAGTTTATTTGTTTAAACACATAATACACAACCTTTTTTTACAGATAGTAATATAACCTAAAAGGATATACTTCTAAATGACATAATCTCACATATCGCTAAAGGTTTGTATATTATATACTTGAATTTACATTCGGTTATACAAGCTGAAATAGCTGACTTTAATATTGAGCTCGCTATATAGTAGGATCGTTCCCGATGCATTCAGAACGCTGTCTCCCCATAGACTTTTGTCTGCCTTGCTAAAAAAGGAAGTCGACGAGACGTTTCAACAATATGCGAATCGTCTTCAATACCTATAGGGGGGTCAATACACAGTTATAATGATAAAGAAATGAGACTTACATTACCTAAGCTAACGTCTATTATTAAAGCCCTATCGATAACCTGCAGAACTGGAGAACAATATTGACGGACATCATTTCATAACAATAAACAAGCAACTTGATTACAGTTACGCTAAACGCGTTATGCTAGAGGCTGAAAATTCTTAAAACGAAATAATAACCAACACACTATACACTACGTCATTGACACTACAACTTTCTTTACTAAGAACTTGATGGTAACTTAAAAAAGAAATAGAGTATGTAAAATGCGCTGAACCACATTAAACTCATACAAGCCCCCTGAGATGTGTTCCTTGCTAAACAATAGGCCACGTTGAAAAAGCATCCCTTCGAAAAGGGGAAAACGGAGATATGATAAAAAGTTTGGAGGATATAACTCCTTTATATATAAGAAAAACTTAAAATAATCAAGAAACTATTGAGACGGATGCACAAGTTGCAACTAACTTTTTAATTCCAAAAAAAAGCGTTAATGAGTGTTTTATGTTTCTTGATGAGTATAATAATGCCTTCACTTCACACATTTTACGCGTTTTGTCGAAATATGTTTAGTTTGGGACACAAAACTTATTACTAGTTCTACGTGACATAAAAAATCAGCTTGATTCTAGGCCGTTTCATGTTCCAAGTACCAATCGGTATTTTTAAAGAAATTGAAGTGCTAGATTTAGAACCCATATATAAACAATAGAAACTAAACTCAATTACAAGCTCCCTATAATTTTAAAAAAATTATTCGAGTTATTCTCTTTTCTAACACTGCAATGTTAGTTTCGTTTAATAGATTACTTACATATATAATATTTCCTGGTTTTACTAACTTGGTATAACTTGCACTAAAATTCTTTTCTAATCCTTTTTTCATATAATCATTTGTCGTTTAATTAACTTCCTATTAAACTTATTTTATTTGACTGTATTTATAAAAGCTTTTTTTTATAGCTGGGCCATACCAGTTTCCACCGTAAGGTTTATTACTATTTTCAAAATAAACAGTCTCCTTTAAAAAGCCCTATAACACTTCTTCACATCTTTATTGTATACTTTATACATCTTCGCCCCGTATGTCAGGCCAACACAGAGGGAGTCTAAAAATGACTAAGTGGAATCTTTTCGTTAACACCGTAGTTACTGATTTGCCGTCGTTTCCAAATCCGTCCCGTTCCTTTAAAATGATGCGGTGTTTCTTTTTTTAAGAATAAGATATATAACTAAATAAATTTATTTAAAAACTCATTAAATTTCCTTTCTCACGCCAAGGGCTTATTAGTAAACGTAGACGAGTGAAAAGAGAGATATGGAAGGGGTAGCTCCATGTGAGAAATAGCTTTCAACAAAGTAAGTAATGAGGTTCAACAATGAATTAAATGCTTTTTGTCGAGATTAATAGAAACTTTTTAATGGAACGTTCCGAAATGGGAGCGAGTGAATTGTTTTAATGGTACATTAAACAATCTTTTACCAGCGACAATATTGTGTATCTTTTTAAATTATTTGAACCTATTATCTATCAGTGGTACTTTTTTACAAGATGAAAACAATCAGAAGTAGGACAGTACACCTCAACAGCTTTTAAGTATTGTGATAAACAATAATGCTCTAGTTATTAGAAATGTTTAATTTTAATTAAAAATTGAAAAAGCTCTTAAAAATCAGGAATAAAGGGCTTAATTCATTGATTAAATGTACGTTGCTAGAATACCTTGCACATGTCTCTTGTTCGTTTCTTAACTGTAGGTTATCTTTACGGATAGAATAACACTTGTCCATCCCCAAGACCCTGACTCTTAACTGGTAAAAACGTATATATATACGTTTCTGTAAATTGTGGGCTTGAACAGAATCTTTTTTTAATAGGGTTTTTCATATAATATAAATTGATTTTGAATATTGTAGATCTTCAAGCTAGGATCTACAAAGACTACCATCACAGCCGCTGCACATAAATCGGCATTCCGTTTGGACCCGTAACTTACAAACGTATATTAACGTTCATACCAGTTGAAGGATTTAAAGTCCCAACGCTACCACAAGCTCCCGTTCCCTCGAGCGATAATGTAAAATACTTCGGCTTTACTGTTGACGCCATAATTAAGAATTTTAAATTAAGTGGCTTGTTAAAATATAAATATTATCTTAAATGCAAAGGTCAATTAAAGTTGAGATTAACTTATTATTTACAAGGCTATAATCAGGCTGATCGTGAGTAACGCACCTATAGCACGGCCCTACTGATCTGCTTTGCTTATTAACTAGCTCTGCTTATTTTATAAGACTTCCCTAGCATGCTTATTGGCGCTAGTCTAATGAATAACAAAGTAAGCGCTCCGCAGGAGGAATCTATTTTTTTTTCCTCTTTTTCTTTGGGAGGAGCTTGAGGTAGTCTACTAACTACGGAGAAGGCGAGAAAAAAGTGTTGAGAAAAAGATCCCAGTTCATAAGTTTTAAAGCAAATTACCATTTTTAGGCAATTTTATGATTATTATTTTCTTGCTTAGTTGTTAGTATATAATGGTCCACGAAAAATAAACCGGCAGTCGTGCTACTTTTTTTTAGTGCATTTTTTGTTTTAGTCACATCTGTACATCTCCATATATATATAAACATTTCTTTACAATTAATTTTAAAAGACTTAAAGGTTTAGATTCCGGTCAATAAAGGTTTAAAAAAGTAGTAGAATTATTTTATTATAGACCATCAAGTTATCTAATATACCCTTTAAAAAAGGTCAAAAATGCATTTCATTAATGTATAGGTATTTAGATTAATTGTAAGGAAAAACATGTTTAATTTTAACCATTTCTGTATGTAAAAACAGTTGTTTAAACCAGCCTCTGTTATTATTGAAGAACGCATTTTTTGTGTGTAATTTTTAATAGTATTAGGGGGAGGGAGAGCTTGATTGTCATTTCTAGGAGAATGTCACGGGGAGGGGCTGTAGTAAACGTATATATATATAATTGTACACTAATGAAGAATTAAAAATTTTTTTGTGATGCACATAGTTATTGCTGGAAGCTCCAATGCGGAGATTTTTAAGCTCCTATTTTTATAAAACAACTTGGATTTTCAAGTTTTTGTGTAAGGAAACTTTTTACTGATTGAATTCACAAACTTCTTTTTAGTTACTAACTTTGTTAACAGTGTTACTCATTTGTTTAGCGGTGACGACAAGTTTATTTCGGCTCTATCAGGGAGATACTCCACCTAATTTAAAAAATAATCAATTAGTAAAAGTTCAGTTAGGGTTAAATAAAAAAAACGCTTTCATTAAAGTGAATGGTAAAATAGAAATTTTAATTTTATTTGTGATCTGAAGTGTATTTAACTAGAGCGTATGTTATTAATTTTGAAGAAAGGTATAATGATTCGGCTTGATAACGAACACAAGTTTTTTAAAGTCAAGGTTATTACATGCTTTCCGCGCTTATTACGCTCTTTTAGTAAGATTTAATGAAAGATATCAGTTTCTCTCTGTGTAAATTTTATTAGCATTTTAATTATTTGGTAATATGTTTTAAGGCAGACTGTTGACAATTTAACAGTTGAAGATGTCAATAGTTTTATAAAAACCCCATTAAAGAAAAGTGGGCCATTTATTATTGTGTTATTTAAATCCGTACTGCGCAATTTAGGTTGTTATTAAAGTATGTACATATGAATTTTTACATTTACTTTTCTTAAAGGTTTTTGTTTTATTGAAAGTTTAACTTTTCTTAATTGTTCTTCATAGACGATACAGTGAAGTTGGCTTTAATAAGACTGGGAAGTTCCAAGGTTTTTTTTATTTTTAAAAAAAATTATATAAATTTTCACGTTCGAAAGATTTTTATGGCATCTTCAAACGAGAAAGCTTGGATGATGATTGGATTTTTAAAGACTTCCTTTAGTACTTCCTTAGAAGCGTTTATACCTCAAAGCGAAGGTTTTTATACTTAAAATTCTCTTTATTAACGCTTGTGCTTAAATCGAGTAACAGAAAACTTAATTATGGATTTCTTTCCCGGTATTGATGGTGATTGCGTTCCTATGAATCTTCTTTGAGGCAATAATCAAATAAGATCTGCACAGAGATTTCTGTTCGCAAGTATTCCTTCGCTAAGCTTTGCGCCACCGAGCCTTTAGCGAAAGCCCAATTTACGTAACTCCAGCGATTTTAATTTTTATAGTGATTTTTATAATTGATCGCTACAGAATGCAGGTATGTGAGGAGGGTTTTCCGCCTGCCATCCCATTAACGGATCAGAGCTTCGCAAGAGTCCCCGTTGCGATTCTTGCTAGCGAGCGTATAGATTATCTCATACGTTGCGTGTACAACTTGCATAGAGCATCTGTATATCAATTTTAAAATTTGTATTCTTTTTGTGTAAATTTAAATATTTTTAATTTATAAAAATTTATAAAATTTACTTTTGGGAATTAACTTCTTTAAAACAATTTTTTATGAAATAGTTTTCATAAATTTTTAATATTTTAATATTTTTATTAACAAGAAAAATTCATTTTGGAATTTTGTTGATTAATACTTGTACAATATTTTTTGCTTGTGTATGATTTAATTTAAATTTTATATGTATAAATCTACAAACTTCAAGGGAGGTAATCTAGACAACATCTACATTCTTGTAGATGGATTTTACCAAGAAGTGCTTTATATCGCTCAAATATTTGGTGATTATTAATTAGTTTTCTTTTGCGTTGAGATAATTAATTTTATAACCTGTGAGGTGTCCGCGTGGTCTTCTTTCCGGCTCTCCGTGAGCATTTCTATTATATCGAAGACGTTGTAAATCTCTTTTTTTCTGCTCGTGGAGATATCATTTGAAATTTTTTTTTTAGATTACAGCGCACGTCAAGCGCTGTTGGAAATTTATTTTTAGTGACAGTTCAGTTCAATTTGGAATTATACTTGAAGAAGTTTTTATTTAAACCCAAATTTTGTATCATGAGAATTTTTTTAATTATAAAATAAAAATATATTAATTTTTTACTTTAAATTAATTATATAAATTATTTGCATTGAAGTGATAATTAATAATTCCACTATTAAAAGGATTTACTGGTAGCTCCTGACTTTTTTTCTTATTTTTCTCAGCTCATACCAGCAGTAGAAAAAGTTATGTTTTGTGTACTTTTATAGTTTTTGTTAATCATTTTTAATTTTATAATAGTCACAGAAAGTTTTTATATAATTTTAAAAAATCTATTAATTTTCAAAAAAAGTAGAAGGAAAAGTTTTTATATTCAAGTAAATCAACTTATTAAAATATAAAATATTATATATTATAATAAATTAAATTAAATAAAAACTTCTACGTTTTATTCTTAACCTTCAAAAGTTATATTAATTACAAACAAAATATACTTAAGAATTAATAAAAATTAATAAATGGAATTTCAGAATTATTGTTAAAGCATTTTTTTAGGATTCTTCTTTGTTTTGCGCATCTGCATGGAATGATAACGGATACATCCACACCACTTCTGATCCCGCGCGTCTCTACAGAACTAATTTTTTTCCTGGATTAGTAATTTTTTTTGCTTGAAAAGTTTTTTTTAATATTTTAAAAAGTTAAATTAAACATTTTTAACTTGTTACCGAAATTATTAAGTTTATTTTCTTTTGTTTTTACTTTAGAACATGTATATTTTTATAAGAAATTTGATAAATTAAAAATATCAATTTTTATATTTTTATTAAGGTTTTACTTTTAAGTTAAGAAGTTAATTGTTTAGATTATTTTTTTATAAAGGGTAAAGAATATTGTTAGAAAATAATTCTCATAGAAGTGCAGAATTGAAGTGCCGTTTAACAAAATTGTTTTACTATAGATTTTAATTTAACGTTAATATTTTATAAAAATTTGAGCATTGTTTTGTATAAAATCATCCTTTTTAACGTATTTTTAATTAATTTAGCAATAATAAATTAAAAAAGCAACAAACTTAATTATAAAGTTGGAAATTAAAAAATTTAAAAAATTAATAATCATGAGATTTAAGATTTATGACATGAAAGTAATTAAAAATTTTTTTTTTTAAATAATTATTGAAGGGCTATTTATTTCCGAGGCGATCTTGGGATCTCGTTAAAAATGAGATGGCGGACCACGCGGGCGGCTTCGATTGGTGGCTCAGAAGGTTTATGAGTAGTTTCGGTAACGAGATTATAAAAACTTTTTTTTATTTAAATTTTTATTTATTTTTATAAAATTTAATATTAATTTCAATTTTTAAAGGGCTTTTTTATTTTATAAAAAAATTAGTTTTGATTGACGGTAAAAGTTTCTTGCCGTGTAGAAAATTTTTCTTTTTCAATTTTTTTTTAGTGGAAGCTAAATATTTATTAAAGAAATCAATTTTAAAAATTAGGAAATTGTTTTGCAAGTTTTTTTATTATAATCTTTTTTATTAATATATAATTAATTCCAATTTTTACTTTAAAGATTAAAAAGTAAATCATTGTTGACTTTATATATAAGAGAGATTTATTGAAAATTTGATAAATTAATAGAATATAAAGTTTAACAAATAAAAGATTACAGATTTATAAATTATTTTTAATTCTTTATGGAGAACTTTAATTATTATTTTTTTATTGTTAATTTTTTTTGATCTTTAACGCATAAAAGGTTTTGAATGCGTCATCCCTGATTTCTCACGAACTTTCCATTTCGGCCAAAAAGGTGATTTAACTTTTTTTAATGTCTCGTCTCTTATGAGATCTTTTTTATTTATCTTTTTTTTTACTTTTTGCTTCAACGATTTTCATTTTTTTTAGTTTAAACTAATTACTCTTAATTTCGTTGTTACTAAATTTTCTTATCTTTATAATTTCAAAAGACTTTTTCTGATATACGAAGTTGTTTATTATCATTTTTTACGTTTTTTTTTATTTAGATATTTAAATATATAATCTGTTTTACAATTTAATTTTTTCATCATAATTTTACGCTTTTTTACTTTTGTTAATTTTTTTAAAATTCTTTTTTCCAAATTAAATTTTACTTTTATAAATTTTCAAATTTACTCTTTTTATAATTTCTACCTCTTAAATTTTATTTTTTAGGATTTAATATTTCAATCTTTTTTATTTTTGTTAAGCCTTAAATTTTCTTTTTTTTTTTTTTTTTTTATCAAATATTATACATAATTTTATTTTCTATCTTTTTACTGTACCAACTTTTTATTTGTTAATAAATTTATTTAAGATCTTTTAATCCAAAAATTCAAATTTTCGTGCATTCAAAGTTATAATTAAAATTAATTTTTCCACTAAATTTAATTTAAAGGGTCTTTTATGAAAAAAGAATATCATAATGAATATTTTATCCATCATCGATTTAACACGATTTCGGATGTTCAGTTGAAGAATGTCGATCGTTTAGAAAAAGTATGCTTTGCTTTATTGTAGATTAAAAAATAACTTAGTTTTTACTTCAATTCAGTATTTTTAGGAATTCGATTTTCCAGTAAATTATGAATATACTTTAGTTTGCTTATTTTTCTTTTATTAATTGCTACTATACTTACTAGTAATATTTCTAGTACATAATCTTTAAGATAATTTTATTTCTTTACTTTTCTTGTTGGATCATTCATCTCGACTTAAAAACTTTTTTTTTTACAAATTTACTAAATTGAATTAATTAGTACTTCATATTTTTAACAAAAATAATTTTTAATTTTTAAATTTTTTTTTGTTTATTGACTTTTGGTTTGTTTAGAATTTGTACGAAATGGATCTTATAAACGAATTAAAGAGTGCCATTCCTATAAAGACTTCGAGCGATCCGTGTGTGGTCGGCTACAAAAATTTCATTCCAGATACAAAAGGTTATTTTATCATGTAAACTTAATTTTTTTTTTTTATAATTTATTATAAATTTAACATTAGATTATAAAAATCATTATTTTTAAAAATTCATAAAAAAATTGTAAATTTTGATTATAGATTTTAAATTATTGTTTATTTTCTTCTTAAAAGATTTATGGTTAAATAATAATTACTTGTATCATATTTTTTTATATTTTAGTTATTTTAAATATTTTATTTTCAAAAAAAATATTTTTTAGTAAATAAAATATTTAAATTTTTTAACAATTTTTTCCCAATAATTCGCAATAAGATGGAAAAGATTTTATTTTGAATTATTAAATTTTGATAATTTGTTAACTATTTTTTTTTTAGATCTAATTTTATGAAGTAAATTTTTAAATTCGCTACTTTTATAAAGTTTATATTTAATTTAAAATTAACTTTTTTAATACTAAACTTACAATTTTTAAAATTTCTTCTAATTTTTTTCATCTCTTGTTTAATTTAAATAATCCTTTTCTTTTTTTATTTTCTTAGTTGTTTTTGTTTTACAGGCAAAACTTATGTGATTTGGCTCGCCGCTAATCACCAGCCACCTGAAGAACCGCAAGCTTTTTTGCTTAACTGTTGGGGGATGATGGAGAGTATTAATTTTTACTAAATAAATTATTAAAATTAATTTATAACGTCATTCAATTTAATTTAATTTCCAAATTTGCATTAAATTTATTCTAATTATCAGAATTGAACTCGAGTGAATATAAAAGTTATTTACCTCTCTTTATTTATAATTTATAATTTTTAACGTTAAAAATTCAGAGTACCTATGAAATTTTTCTTTTCTTGTTTATTAATTGTAAGTTCTGAATGTATAAAATGATTTACTTTTAATTACTTTTTAAAAATAATTAAGATAACGTTCGAGGATTGCATAACGGGATTCTCTCTTTTTATATAAAAGACAATTTCGTCATGGTAAGTTCGATTGTATTTAGTAACTTTACTACGTTAACTACAATTTATTGATTGCAAATTTTAATTATTTAATCTACAAATTTAATTTTTTATGCTATAAATTGATCATTGTTCATAGAAAAATTATAATTATTTTTTAATAACTTAGAATATTTTTTAAAGGTTATTAGTGAAATCTCCTCTTATGCTTATCTTTATAAACCGAAAGCACTCCCCGCAATCCACATTAGCAAAGCTGATCATTTTTTTCCTGAAGAATTTAAACATTTAATTTCCCTTCCAGAAAATCTTACTTACTACAACGAGTCATTTTTGTCATAAAAATAAAACTTTGAATAATTAAATAAAGTTTAGATGCGATTTTAATTTAAAATAAAAGCTTTTTAGCTTCATTTTAAAATTTTCATCCGATTACTTTTAAAAAGAAAGAATTAGCTCAAGAAAAGTTTTTTTTCCCACCGAAAGTTTTATTTTTGTCACAAAACTCGTAATTTTAATTTGTTAAAGAAAATGAGTTGGTGGTCGGTATTAATAATCAAACTAATAATATGTTATATAGTAAGTAAAAAGTAGATTTTTTTCTAGTAAAGCAGATTAGTTTTATTTTAAAGATTATGATGTGCCGTATAATAAGCTGGTTTAAAGATTAGGGTCTGTCAGGTCATTCCCCCTCGTTAATAATTTGTTCAAGCAATGATTGATGATCAAAAGTTAATATGGTCGCGCTCACCCTAATGTGAGAGTATACAAACTTTTCAATTATAGCTTTTTAATAGGCTAGTTTAATTGATTTGATCAACACGTTTATTCTCCCGATATCATTGGTGAGTATTCGTAGGCCATCACGTAAATAATTGCTATACATGTAAACTGAAGAGTCACGTGATAAAAGTCACAGGTCTCTATTTTCAATTTTTTAAGAACGAATTGTTTTAGCTTCTTGGTAATTAGGTCAAACCATGATTGCCAGCGCGTTTGGCACCGTAGAGAGTTGTGTAAAATAGTAGGCGCCGCTTAAGCCGCCATTAAAAACTGGATGAATCCCTTTAGGAATTTTTACCACTAGGTTTACACGAGTCAGCATTAACGTAAGCATTTTTGAAATTAAAATGAACTTGGTGTAGGCACTTCTCACGCCACAGGACAACCAGAAGTCTAACAGTTTCTTTCAATGTTGATTCATAGTAGTCATGGCCATGGATATGGGTAAATCCTCTAAAACATATTCTAGTTTTGTAAGTCTTCTTTAACCTTAAAGGAACAAGTTGTATCCTTCAGTGTTTTACACTCTTTGACGACGACTAATTTTTATGTATTCAGAGATTTTAAGGTTTTCCAGTTCGCGTTTAATTCCAGATTATGACTGTCAAGGCTACAGGTCTCATCTCTTCTTCCTTAACGGCATTATAAAACTTGTCTTTGAATTTTATTCCAAAACTCTTTCACTTAACCTCTGTAATGGTGCCATAGAAGAATTTCAACTTTAGTTTTTATGGAAGTGGGAATGTAGAATCTTTGTTTTTATATTTTTATTGTCAGCACTGGTTCTGACTTTTGTTACGTTCATCTTATATAAATCATTAATTTCTTCATCAGCCAATTCTGTTTCACGAATTTTCGGTATCATTGCAGTCAACGAGAGCCACTTCGTCCCCTTCCTCGTAAAGGTTTGTTTGCGTCAACTCAAATCTCCTAAAATTTCTACTATCCACTAGACCATCAGTTGACAGGCAGAATCTGCTTAAAGAATTTCCAAATGTACTCGGGGTCAGTCCCCACAATAGACCCTTGTATCCGTTACTGGGGCGAGGAGCATGATAAATTAGTTGTTCCTAATTTCTTAAGTCTGTTTAGGTTGTGACTCCGTAAAAATCTTCCTAACTGGTTGAGGTCTATGCAATACGGTTGCCCCATAGTTCATCGTTTCTTCCCAGAAAACTTCAGATTCAGACAAAGATGCCCCTTTAATTATAGCCTTAGTTATGTTTTTAAGCACGTCGTCATACCATTCGACTATAAAATTATAGGATGGGGTATAGAGTGCGGTGTAACTGGAAGTTATTCTCTTTCTTTCACTGTTATATACCAGCGATTCGATGTAAACCCCCACCTTTATTCGGAGTGTACTCTCCTGACATCGTGCTGTCAAGAAAGTCAATCATTTTTACTTAGTCCTCACTTTTGAGCTTTAGAATTAGGGCCCAAAAAAATCTTGTGCGCTCACAAACGATCTTCAGAGCATCTTAAACCGCTGAGAGGAGGATGGTATGGACCATGTACATTCACATCGAGTTCTTTGCAGGTTTCTAAATTAAAGTAGTCAAGTTTGCTTTTTCTCGAACTTTTCATTTTACTAATGTTAAATTTGAGGCGGGCTCTACAGTTGAGTTTGTTTTCTCTATCGGAGCGTTTGAACTCAATTTTTTTGAACTTTCAAGGGCTAATTTTAGGCCAGATGTACCACATGCCATTCTTTATTAGTTTTTACTAAATTTACAGACTTTGTGATAATCTGGTATATACCTGAATCACTCTTTTTCACTAATTCCTTTAGCTCTAGTTTTCATAAAAGTTTTGGTAGTTGATTATGCAACTCAGGGTTGTCCGGCATTATTAATGCATTCACTTTTTTTAAATACCACAGAATTACCCGTATCGCAAACTTTCCCAATACTTATAAGATGGGAGCCGGGCAGTATACATATATATACTGGTAAATAACACTATTAGACTTCATAGCCCAAAGTACAGTTAGCTACTCTTCTCTTTAAGCCATATTGAGTACACCAATATAGTTGTATTCAGGTTCAAGGTTACTTAGCCTATCACTTTAGCCAAACTGTACCTGCGGCTCAGGAAAAGGAGCATAGTGTTATTTGTCATCATTCATTAGAAGGCTCACACATGACTTTTGTGTTTGACTTTACTACTTGCATGGAAGGCCGCCGGAACTATATAACATAGCAAGTTTCTCCAGTGGCCCATTAAAGGCAACACAGGTTCTGTTTAATTCTCTCTAAGAGGCCAATGAAGAATGTGACACTATTCCTGCATGAATGAAAAAGATATTCCGCGCAGGAGAGAGTGTGCGCATAGAGGCAGGAGTTTGCTCTTCTCTCTTAGACAGGGTTTTTGAAGTCCTTATTAATTTTAAAAAAGTACTAATGCTCAGATAAAAATAAACGTGTGAAGTTTTACATTTTTCTGGGTAAAAAGCACTTAAACCAAGGCTTAACTAAGGTGTGGGTTAAGGTTGAACTAGCTTCCCCGATTAGGATGTTTTAGTAATTAAACTACAACCCCGAATTAAATAAAACCTTTTTAGCAAGATATTACCCCTGCTTACTTAGAATTACTAGATATGCTTCTCTTTAGTAAAGGTCTCCGAGCGGTTTGAGAGAAAGATGCATCTATTACACCAGCTTTTAGATATAAATTAAGCTGTAAATGCTTCAGGTTAGGAAGAAACTAAAGTTTGACTTACAGTTGTTATTCTCTTTCGCTAATATGAATTACACAAGTCCAAGTTTGAAGTCAAAATTAGCTATTATAGTACTAAGAAAGCACCACTTTCAATGCTACAATCGCATAGTACAACAAATTTTAAACGAGTTAAATGTTGCTCCGTACAAGGGAGCACCAAAATAATAATAATAATAAACGATCCCTCTACAGGTATGCATCAAGTGAACAAGCTAGGAAAGGATGCTCCGCACAGGTGTTAAAGCATTCAAATTAATAACTTCCTGGGTTGCCATTCAAGTCCAGTAGTGTCCCTCGCGTACATTACCTGTTCAAGTTTAACATTTTGAGATTCGTTGCCTAACCCCAAGAAAGCTATCAAGTTATTCATGAGGTGGGGGCAGAGTTGAAAAAGATTACTGGGTTAGCTTGTTCGATTAACTTGGCAAGTTTACTGTCCGAGATGCTGATGACTAGTTAATTGTTAAAGGTGATATGTGTCTAGTTAGTTTACCAAAACAAATCCCTGCCATTATCTACGAAGAGCCAACCCCAAAGCAGCACTACCTTATTTAAGTCTATAGTCGTTTTTAACTTCGTAGGAGTTTTTATATAAAGGTTGTCTTTGGTTCACTAGGTGTCCTTCTGAAAGATATATATTATGCACTTGCTTTAGATTAACTTAAGGTATTCGCTTCAATAATAGTACTGTGATTAAGTTGTATTTTTTATTAGAGTTAAACAAACTACAGCAGTAAGCTTTTAGGACAGTACCATTACAGTGAAAGCTGATTCACCCACTTAATTCTGTCGTGCCCGATTTAGTACTTAATTAGTGGTGCCTCAACTCAAAAGCGTATAAACGACGCAATCACTGTTATTAACAAAAGCGTTATTATCTAGAAAGATCACGTGATTTAGATTAATTATTTAAGGAGGTAGCTCAGTGTCACCAATGTCACGCTAAGAAACAAATGCTTATCAGTCCAATATTTAAATGCCTCCCATCCTTGTTCATTCATATCTTTGAATAAATTTTAAAATGACAGGAGCGCAAAAATACTAAGGAGTGGTTCTTTTGAACAGAAGTATGCTAGCTTGTTTAACACGAGATAAGGTCTTATGATTGTCTGAACGGAGCAACAACTATAGAGTACTATACTAGTACAATTTAATACAGAGCTCTTTCAAAGTCCGCTTTAAACTAGCTAGTAAGCGCCTAGAAATCCCAATAATTTATAACTTATACTATACCATAGTTAATACTTTTTTCTACTTTAGTAATAGTAGAATTACAATCATATTAAAACCGGTCAGTATAAAGACAGCACGTTTATAAATTAGATCAAATGTTTGATAACCCTGATAGCCTTCTTAATTACATTTTATAAATTATATTTACCGTTGATTCTAAAATTTGATTTATTTGTATAATAATACTATTAATAAAGTAAAGGATGCTCAATTTGTGTCGAAGAAGGTCTCAATACATAGAAAGATTGTAATAACGAAATACTAAAAGAGCCATATTCATTTGAATTTTTACTATTCAGAAAGTGAAGAAGTTAAGCAATTCGCTAATAAAGATCTACTTTAGTAGAACACAATAACGGGCTACCAGTTTAGAAAAATGCTAACTCATTAAAATGTTCTACAAAAAAAAAGTAGAACTAGAAGAAGGTAGAAAAGTTATGTTTCTCCTTATACGATCATTATTTTTTCTTCAACTGCCTGTTAACTGTTGTAAAAAAGGCCACGCTCAAATAGGAAACATAAATTATTTTACCTACAACGAAGCATAATAGGAGAAAATAGCTACTTTACCTCGGTGCTAAACCCCCCCCTTAATCTACGCCAGAAGAATGGCTTTTACCCTAGTGTTGTCGAAAAACAACATTAGGGTTTGTAGTTTACTGAAGAATTTATACCCTTGCTTTGCGGTGGCAGTTTTACTTAAAGAAATATGGGAGGAAAGGGCCAAACTAGTTTAATTAGAATTAGCATAACGAATAAATGGGACAATTTTTAAGCTTCAGCTGAATAACGTTATAGCTATGCCTACGCTCATAATATTCTATTTGATTGATTTCCGCCTCAGTTAGGCTTAAAGCTATTATTGACATCCTTTCTCATTAAGGTACGATCAAAAAGATTCTTAGCCTCTTCCAAGATGTAACAACTGTCAGTTTACGCGGCTCTTATTCCATCTTTTAGCGATGACAGGGACCTTCTTGCTTTAGTTAACCCTTTAACGGGCAAAACTCTGGGCTTAAAATAGATTTGTTTTACATTCACTGTTAACTAAATTTACCACTTTTTTATGTTTTGTGGTTGCTGCCTAATCCGTTAAAATATGGTACTCAAACTTACCAGAGATTGTTTCAGAGCCCGAGCGCGTCATTTAGGGTTAAATTCCATAAACTTACTCTTGCAAATTGAACCTAAGCGACAAGTGGTAAACATGGTAACTGGTAAACTATAAGGGTTTAAATCCGCACACAGTGATCTTGGTTAATTAACCTTCTTTAAACCTCGCTGTAGGCTTTTCCTTTGAAGCTGTTCGGTTGCACTATGCTACTTGATTATGTTATGAAAGCTTTGTTTCAGACTTGCGCTAATGTTGGCTTGTGTGAGCGCTCCTTCAGGGCAACTATACTAACTATTTATCCCTTGGGTTTAGGGTCCTAATTTAAATTTGAGTTCCTACTTCAGATAGGAGACTCTGGGATTATTATTATTTATTGACTTGAAACTTTATTTACCTAGTTAGTTCCAAATGAAGTTGGTAGGCGTGCTTTTGAGGTACTAAAGTTACCTTAGAATAATATTAAGATTAGATTCATTTCCATCATTCAAGTTAAACTCTTGTCTTCAACTCTAGCAACGCTCTGCTATAGCGTCATGAGGGTTGGTTAGTTTGAATGGGGAGTAACAAAGAAGGACGACCATCCATTGGTTTATTAAGAATATCTAGTGCTAGATTCTCTAGTAATCTAAAGTTAATGTACTTTCCTAGCTCGATCGTAATGTCATAAAAAGGTTATATAGCTGTTTAGGCTTTCCTTATGGCAAATAGGGAGGATTCTCTCTTGGCTTAAATTACCATACTTCTGGAAGTCCTGCTTACTATTCCGAATTAGCAGGTTATTAGTATAATTTGGGTAAAATTAGGGTCTGATCTTGGTAAGAAGATTTGACTGAAGGGTCTACAGCTAAAGAAAGCGAGCTCAATGTTTTACGCTATAATAGAACTACGTACTAATATGGCAGCAACTATTGTAACAACTGTTAAAGAGACCGAGAAATGAGTCGAATAAGTAGGGCTATAGTTATAATTTTCTATTTGTTTACTAGACTTTGTTAAGGACGAATAAGTCGGGTAAATGGCAGATTAACCTTTTTGGACGGCCCTGTTTGCTAATTAGGGGTTTACCAGACCCAGACCTGAGATTAGATGGATAGCCTATTGCTTCGTCCCTAATCTATCATTGAAGTGACAGGCTTAAATTGACATTCTAATCTAACTTTAGCTGGGAAGCCGTATGTTGAGCTGGAAGTAAGCTCTCTGACACTGTAACCGAAATATACTGGTTACTGAATAGGGTTGCCTTGTCGACTCTAAGAGAGAGCAGGGTTGGGGTTCACGTCAAAGAGGCTAAACAGTTCCGTAAATCTTTGAGTGTATATAATTGTTTCTATTTATGCAGAATTCTTCTATTAATGTAGAATTGTTTTATCGAGATAGCATCCTTATAGTCACTTAGAATTAGTTTCATAAGTGGTGTTGAAATGAGTGCTATCTTGAATACAACTTTTCACGGCCTGCAGACTGGCATGTACTTTTGAGCATTTTTGGGCTGGTTTTGTTAAGTAACCAATAACCAACAACCCTAAATTAAGAGTCGTTCTTTGACTCTTGGACCTTAGTTTAAATAGGGAAACGGCGCGTTTTGCTTACATTAAAAATGAGGGAAACTTACTAAGTTAATCGAATAAGCTAACCTGATTCAACGCTAAACTTTTTGATCATTTGAAACTCTGTCCCCACCATCTGATCTTTAGCGAGGTTGTTCATTAAATGAAACTCTACCAAGTTCATTAGCAAAAAAGTTAACAAGATGAGTGATACAGGATAGCACTGTGGGGTAGATTCAAGATGATGCTAAACTAGTTGCATTATCTCTGGCTCTTTGTAGGGTATTTGTGCTCGAGTTGTATATCTATTAGAGTATAAAATGTTCTTGGGCTTAGTTCAGTTGGCTAAAGTGAAAGGAGCTGTAATGTATGCTCCAAAATAAATAAACTTATTCCCTGCATACTCATCTTTTACCTGTCTTCGGGTGCTTCCCTAGGGTTATCTAATTATTAAGTTCATTTATAAAATACTCGATGATGTTTTCGGGCAAAAGCTACAGATACACTAGATTATTTAACTAGTGAAAAGGCTAACCTAAGCAAGTATACTTTAATAGCAGGAAGTTGCCCAAATTTTAGGGCTATCTATTTTATTAAATGGAGCTTTAGTAATATCTTGCTTAATTAGTTTTAGAGCTACCTTAATTCAACGATTTTCAGCTTTATAAAACTATGCATTTATTCGGTGTTGTAGTTTAACCGCTAAAACAACATCCTTCTCGGGTAAACCAGTTATACTCTAGCCGACAACTTAGTACTATTTAGTGCTTTTACCCGAAAAAATGCAAATTTTTCAACTTGCTTTAAATTTGCTATTTTTATCTGGGTATAAGCACTATATATAAAATAATTAAGCTGTCGCAAATTGACGTATGAGATACGCAATTAGTGGCATGCCTCATTTCTTACGCATGTCCCTGCGCGTTACTTTAATTTTTGTATCTCGGTATTTGAGCGGGGTGCCGTAAAAAACCCTTCTACTATGATAACCGCAGGGTATGTGTCGGCGATCCTTTTAAGATACATTTATGTCAGCAGGGCAGGCCAGGATCGTAGCGGGAGCGCTATGCCGGGTATTTTGGCATTGGGTCGTTAACTTTATCTCGCAGCTTTCGTAATAGTTTGACACCCTTTTGTAGTATAACGCTTTCTTTTTTCCTTTAGCATACTTTCGTAAAGCGGTTGAAAAAGATAGGTCTTACATGAAATACACGCCAAAATGTTATTCCCGGCGGCTCCACGATGGCTGCGGTCTAGTGTTGATAACGGGGGGCCATTCGCGGGTGGACAGTATGTTGAATGTAGGCTACCTTGACTTAGGTCATGTCACCCTCTACTCTTCGGAGGTGTCAAGGGTGATGCTCTAATAAGCTCTATGGCTTGTGTACCTATCTTTTACAAGTTATGAATAGCTTCTGACTTGAGGCTTAGACTCACTTATGACAATACAAGCCGATGAAGCGTGATTATGGTATCTTCCATTGTCATAATCTAGCTCAGGGTTAGCATGCACTACGGGTGGTATATGAGGTGTAATGAACTAAATACCTCGCGTCGAAAGACATGCCCCTAAAAATGGTAAAAACTTAGTGTTTGCTAAAGCGCTTAGGCAGGTATTATCTTCCCTGTGTCTTCAGGCGCAGATTACCCTTATCAAGATACGTAGGAATTACATTATGCCGCCTTTGTGTTCGTTAGCTAGACATCTGTTGCTCCTCATTACAGGTTTTGTTGCTTCTTAAAGAGTGAAGTAATAGACTCATCAACCGCGAACTTTTCTCGTTATAGTGCGCGTGTTGTATACGGGCATTGCCTTCCAATGTTATTTATTCTTATAAGTAACTTAGGAAGAGCCTTTGGTGCCTATGGTGAAAAATTGGCGAGATTGACTACGTTGCCAAAGAACGTTCATTGTAAGCAGTAAAGTCAAACGCAAACTTTATGAATGCTTTGGGAATGAGTGATGGCAGATGACACTATCCTCTGATCCGAAGTCGCTATTGTAGTTAGACTAAAGTGATAAGCCGAACAACCTAGAAAGATAGTTGCTACTATGAATTAGTGCTTGAAAAATAGGGATGGTTAATCGTTAGCTAATGGTCTGGCTGCATTAGTGTAGCTTATCTAGTCATTTTGTTGCTTACCTAACCACGCTGTGGCTCTGGAGGCTAATATGGATTATTTACCAATATACATATATAAGCACGGGGCTCCCGCTTGATCATTCGGGTGTAATAATAGCTTTTTCGTTATGGAAGGTGTGCCCGCTCTGTAGATACCACATTTTTGGTTAAACTTTTACTAACTCCTTGGTTGGTTTGAAATCTTAAACATATTTTGGACTAGGAAAAATATAAAGCTATTACACATCATTCATTTGCGAATTCTTTGAACATCCCGTAAGACTTCCCTGAAAAGGGTAAAGAAAAAGGATAGCATAGTTGATGCTTGTTTACTTTCGTATGTGGCGCGCTTGAACGTACGAGAGGCATTTAATCTAGTTTGGCACTGTGATCCGATGTGCCCAAGTTTTCCGCACTTCATACTCTCTTCGTCTCTGAAATAGCATATATCTTCCATATGTCAAGTCTTGTTGCCTCGTTTGCAACCTTCCACGAGGAATTTGGTTTTCTGGTAGCTTTTCGAGGACGAAGGTTATGTTTCACAAGTGGGTCTTCACCGCTTAGAAAATTCTTTTGTTCTTCAAGACGTGCATTTAAAGGTTCATCTACGATGCTTACTTCTGCTTCCTGTAATTTGTTCTTGACTTGTCGGGATTCAGCGAGGTTAAATAGCGCCTATTGTTTAATTAGAGTTGTGACCTCAGACTTTCAACCCTCAACTCAACTACATATTATCCTGTTTTGTTTTACTATTATTTATTTTTACTGTATAATTATTATGTTATTGTATATTGTTTTTTTGTGTTAAACTATGATAGTGCTAAGTTTTGAAATGGAATTTTTATTAGCCTGAACTTCTACTTAATATTCCTAAATATATGGTTTCGTTGGTGAAGTCGTGGGTTGACGGCTTAATGTATTTATGAAGTGACATGCCACAGTGGAGACTCAAGGGGTCTAGATGCTATAAAAGCTACTATTCGCATATTTTCTTGTAATTAAGTTATTATTAGAATTATTACTGTAAATGTTATTAATTTTATTATAATTGTTGTTATAAACATAGTTACTAGGTATTTTTAACATTGTTAGTATTAGTATAAAGGGTTTACGTAAGAATAATTTTTTTAAAATTTTTTAAGTGTTTTGTGTTTGAGTAGTGGTGAGGATGGTAAGTTACAGCTTTGGACGAAAGTTAATTAGATAGCGCGCTGAAGTCTGAGCTTTGTCTGCCTGCTGTTTCAACAATTAAGTTTCCGAAACACTTAGTTTTTTTTAACAATCCCGGTGTAAGTTGCGGTTGCGAACAAATCAATTCTGCTGTAGGGTTTGTAGTCGATTAATAATGACGTCTAAAGCCCCGCGCAATTGACGCGACGGTGTCACTGTGGCAAGATTTGAAAAGCATCAGTTGGTTTTTTAGGCTAAGTTTACTTTTATTGCATAAAAGAGGGCAAATAGTGGTGTTTCTAAAGGTCTTCGCTTTATTTTAATAACTTAGGTGGAGTAGGTATTCCAATTTTTTTTAGTTTGGAGTCGATTATTACGCCTAGATATTTAACGTGAGCGCTTTAGGGAATCCGTTTGTAACATGGAAAGATTGATGAGAAGTCTTTTTACTCTTCTTCTCTTTAATAAAAGGACCTTACCTAGAGTTGTAGGTGTCTTATTGCCAAAGAGGCTTATTTTAAACTGCAGTATAATGCGATGTCATTCACATATTTTGCCGTAAAGGCATTAGTAGACTTGAAGATATCATTAAATTAGATAAAAAAAATAAAGAATTGATGAAAGAAGAGACTATGGGAACTCCAATTGTTAGTTTTCTTTTGGCAGATTTTTGAGCCAATTTTAGTAGAAAAAGTTCTTTCATGCGGAAAGAATTTGATTAGGTGTCAGGTTTCTGAAAAAGTTGCATATAATAATTTTGGAAGTAATGCCATTGTATCATACCCTATTGAAATGCTCTCTATTTCGAAATCTAAAAATATTGCTGCTTTTGACTTCCTTTCAATAAAAGCTTTTAAAACATGTTCCCTTAGGTTTATAATTTATTTAGTATTACTTCCAGTACTTTGCCTAGGCACGAGAGTAGACTAATTGGGCGCTAGTTTTGAACGAAATTTCTAGGTTTACTTGTTTTGGGGAAGAAAATTACATTTGCTATTTTCCATTGCTATGGGAAACAAGAGTTGTGTAAAATTGAATTGCATAGGCTAGTAATAAGGTGGAATCTTGTGTGTCTTAGATGTTTAAGCATCTTATTAGAGACATTGTCAGGGGTTCTGTTGACTCTCTAGTACGGTGTGTCCAAGGGGACTTTGTACCTGTCCTTGGACCTCCAAGCTATCCTAGTTTAGCGACAGAAGGGGTCCCTGAATAACTTATTCGTCGAAAGGGGGGAGTTGGGGGCGTGTCGAAGGTGTACCTTTACAACGAATTAATCGCACCCAACTGCGAGCATCCTATTTTTGTTGTTGCGGTTAATTTCGACAAAAAAATTCTCTTTAACCGTGAATTAAGTGCAACAACCCGGTTGAAATAAAACACTTAGTTGTATAGTGCAATATATTTAATTTGTGGACACAGACGTTTTTATAATTATAAGCTAAGACTTTCAAGGCCCGCCTACTGCAGTTGCTCCGATGCAAACTGCAGTATAAAATGTTTTTTATAGCAATAAGAGAAAATTAATAAGCAAACTTTTATTAAGGTTGCACTCATTCTATATGGCACTTATACATTATTTTTTTAAGTTTATTGCATTTTTAGTGAACTTTAAAATTAGTAGTTTTATTTATGGTTTGTTTGCATTAACTCGACAGTTTTTTACGAACAATGTTACTGTACGACATCAAAGTTTAGTACCCAATGTCTGCATTTTTTTTAAAGTAGTCTTCAAAGTGCTATTTCAACGAATTCTTACAAAAAGAAAGTCAAAAGATAAATTAATGCTTACAGTTAAGCCTAAAATTGTTAAACGTTAAGTATAGTCATTAATACTAAGTTTCAATATAATTTCTTTAATTAATATATAACAATTAGAGTTAGTTACATCAAGCATTTTCTTGGTTATATTTAAATGCTAGACTATAACTTATTAAAGAAGTTGTGGATTACTTTGGGGGAACAGCAGGCGATGGTTCCATGGTGGTAACTTTCTTATCAAGTTAGAAGTTTTACGAGTAACTAATTTGTTTTTACTTTTTATTTAACAATCTCGTCTGCCTTGGTCTAGAAGGGGCAGCTAATTAATTTTATGAGCAACTGGACTTTTCAAAATAAACAATAGCTGTTCTATCTATAATATTGTAATTGAAGTAATTCCTCCTTGCGTAATACCACTTTTTAATTAATATTATATATTGCTATCGTATGAAAAACTTCGTTCACGGTGTTCAAAGATTCATGTATAACGTTGTTTTTGTTTTAGGTGCGCCTGGTGCAGGTTAAAAAATTTATTACATCTTTATATAATTATTTTTTAGGACTGTTTATGTTATTTATATTATATTTTTATCTATCGCTCTAACTTGGCTATAAACTACTTATTCTCTGATCCTTCGCCGTAAAGAATGTCTTTACTGTCTTTTAAAACCGTCTAAATAAATCAACTATAATTATAAAAACAAAAAGATAAGCGCTTGTTTATTATATTATTTAAATTATTACAGAACCAATAAACTTTTTTATCCAAAAAAAATAGTTTTGTTACTAATTTTTAAAAACTCACTTTAGTTAAGTTATTAATTAAGAGAACTAATTATATTCTTAATATCTTTATTTACTTAGGAAAAGGTACACAGTGCCAAAAAATAGCGGATGAATTTAATTATGTCCATCTCTCCGCTGGTGATCTCCTTAGAAAGGAAAGAAATTCTGGATCTAAAAATGGTCGTTAATAATTTCTTTTTTATATTTTCGTTTTATTTATAAAAAATAGGTGAACTCATAGAATCTTATATAAAAGAAGGGAAGATTGTTCCGGTGGACATAACAATTAAACTTATTAGAGAGGTACAATTACCAATTAATTTATAAATCACATTTGTTCAGTAAGAGAATTTCCTTTTTGTTACTTTTTAGATTTTTTTTTCAAGTAAGTTATTGTAAAGTCAGTAAATTTTAATTAAATATTTTTTTACTTTGTTATTTCTATTAAAAGATTTTCTATTATTTTTGTTATGAATATTCACTTCTGTTTTTATTTATTATTGCCGTGCTTGATTCATAACTGACATGATTTTTTAAAAAAATTTCTTTAAATATTTATATAACTTACTTTTAATTTTTTAAAATAATTATATTTTATTTTTTTTTCGAGGCCATGGGGAAAAGTGGTAATAAAAACTTCTTAATTGACGGCTTTCCAAGAAACAACGATAACTTGAGAGGTTTCATTTTTACCTATCCTTAGATTTTTCTAAACTAATTTTAAAAAAATTTTGTATTTGAAATAATATTTCTAAAGAAAAATTTGAAGAATATTTCATATTATTATTAAAATTTTCTGTCGAAGTATTTATTTAATATTATATTATATTATGAATATTTTATAAGAGTTTATAACTTTATCTTTAGGTAAATTTAGGTTACTACTTGATTTTATAGTTTATAACTTAATTTTATAGATAATTAAGTTTATCGAACTATCATTTTCTTTTGGTAAAATGTACTTATTCAATTTTTCTTTAAAATCTAATCTCAAATTTAAAAATTTAATTTCTTTAAACTACAATTTTTTTTTAAATTTCATTAAAAATATATTCTTAATATGTACATTATAAATTTTTTATACTTGTCTTTTTAAAATTTACTAAGTCAAAGTAAATTGCAAAGTAGTAATCTTATCAAATTCTATATATATAAATACTTTTTAAATACCGAATTAAAATTAACCACCAAAAATTTAATTCATGGGATGCTTATTTTTTAATAAATAAACTCACAAAACATAAAGAATTGCTGAACTTTGATTACTTTCGTCACTTGAAAAACTTTTAAATCACCAAATTGAAATTTAATTACAAAAAGAAAATTGTCAATATTTTTATAACTTCTAATAAATTGAAATTTGGAAACAATATAAACTCAAGATTTTAATTTAGATAAATTTATTATAACATTTATTTATATATTAATTTATTATTATCTAAATAATTCAAATTGATTTATTGAAAAAGTTTATGTAGTATTTATTAATTAAAGAAGCGATTTTCTCATATATTTTTTATTATAAAAAATTAATTATCTCAATTTATAACTTTTTTTTTGTAATCTATACAAGTATAACTGTTTTAAGTCAAGTGTATTAGTGTATATAAAACTTTTTACCTTAAAACATAACAAAAAATATTTTAAAGTAGACTATTTCTACTCAACTTTTTTATTAAGTAAATAATTATTGACTTAATTAGAACTTTTATATATTAAAAGTAAAGATATAAATTTAATAATATTCTTAAAAGTATATTATAATAATAATAAACAAACTTTATATAATTGTATAGCAAAATTTAGTAACAAAATATTTTAATACTTTAATATTATATATAATTTTTTTATGTGCAAAAGTAATTTTCTTAGGAGCTTTTATAACTTGACCATTATAAAAGGTAATGATAATGATTATTATAATAAATACGATAAAAGCTTATATATTTATAAATATAAAAAAAAAATAAAAAAAATATATTAATAATAATTATTTAAAATCATTAATAATATTCTAAAAATTATAATGTTGATAAATAATAGAAGCGCTTTGTAGCTTCATTATAATTTTTTTTTAAAATAGCCCAAATAACATATAAATGTTGCGGTTTTATTAGGATGGACTGAATTAATGAGTAAAGAGGCACAAATTGAGTTTATTTTGTTTTTTGAATGTCCCGTGCAGGTTTCAGAATTATTAAAGTTTATAGACATTTTCTTAAACTATTATAAAAAAAAATTTACTTACTAATAATATAAAATTTTACATTTTTATATTTTTTACTTTTTTTTATAATATTTTCATAAATAAATAATAAAGTAGATAGAAAAAAGTTTACTAGGAAATTTATATATTATTTATTTTTGATATTATAGTAAAAATTCTTGATTGAATATATTTTTGAAATTTTTATATCAAGTTATTATCGTAATAATATTAAGGTTACTAGTAAAAATTAATACACTTTTATAAAATAACTGTTTTATATATTTTAGTTTTTGATAATATTTTTCAGTTTAAGGAAAGACAAAAATATTAGATAATAACTCTAGATTTTTTAAAGTGAAAAAAAAAAATTTCTAGTAGACTTTTAAAAACCATAAGTAGAGTACAGTATTGATTATAATAATAAGAATATATTAAATATGATAGAAGGAAGAAGTTTGCATAGTAAAGTTTATTTATGCAATAAATATTATAATAATATTAGTATTACGGTTAAATATAATACTCGAAATTAATAAGAATTATTGTAAACCGTACTTTTCAGTAAAGAAAAAATTTTAATAATGTTGGGGCATAGGAATGTCTATCACGTGCGCTTTTGCGCGGGCAAACCAGCGGCCGCTCCGACGACAATGAAGAGTCCTTTTCAAAAAGAGTTCAAACTTATCTTGACTCCACCCGCCCTATTATTAAGGCATTTTATATAATAATAATAATAATAATAATAATAATAATAATAATAATAATAATAATAATAATAATAATAATAATAATAATAATAATAATAATAATAATAATAATAATAATAATAATAATAACTTTAAAAGTGTGAGAATAAAAATGAGTATCTATTATAATACAAAAAAAGTAAAAAGTATCGAAAGTTATTGCAAAGT